>NC_064646.1:424904820-425184668 GCF_023864345.2 Schistocerca serialis cubense
AAATTGTTACTCAAAGGATAGATATGTATCTAATAAATATAAGTAAGAAATGTATACTTTAAGATATGAAATGTTATGAAGAGTGATATTATTTGAATAATATATGTATAAAATATCGCGTGTTCAATCTGAGGGGAGGATATGTAGTGATGCGAGAATTTCTGCATAAATATTAGAACCACTCAGCCTTCTACCAACTTGAACGCATGATATTCTAGATATAAGTGTGGAATGGTAGAATCCTACTTACTGCATGTCACATGTTTGTGTGCGCAGGTTTAAAATCAGTCGTGGGAAGAAAGTAGACGCGGCAGTCGAACGGCACCGACAAGTACCTGTCGGACAATCCCTAGATGTGTTAGTGAGTGTGTAAGGAAGAACCATGGAATCTATATACAGTTCTGTGCTTACTGTGTTATTGACTATTGTTATGTGAAACAAGAACAGTTGAAATAGAACTCTTGCAGATTCTTGAGTCAGCCTTGGTAGAGGCAAGACATATTTTCCCATTCATTTTAAGGAAGTCATAGTATCAAGCCAACTTTCTTTTAACTGTAACTCATTTTGTTTCTAAAGTGTGACAGTACAAGGTACTTACAGAATGTTACATATGCATGTTGAAAGTGAGAATTATGTTGTGCATGAAAGCCAAATACATCGTTAACTGACAAAAAGGAAAGTTTGTATGCCTACTCATTTTATAAGCAGAAAGTGATTTAGAAGTTCCTGTACCTAGCATTATTTGGCGGAGAAGAAGTCAAAAGATTTTCTGGCAACTGACTATCCAGTGAAGAAGAGTGGCTGCAAACCCCAAGTAAGTCACCTCATAAAGAAGGAAAATGTGGTTTGGGGCAATAAATCAGTATAACCCACACCAGCACTCACACTTTAAGTCATCAAACAGGGAAATGAAACCTAGTCTTCCCAAATGTGTGTCCATTCCCTTAACAACTGTGCCCTCTTGTTCAGTCCTCAGCAATAGGTAGAGGGATGTAGCTGGAGTATATGTTTATATAGTATAATCTAGTACAGAATTTTTTATTGTATCATCAGCAGTTATCTCTAACATAAATTCTGTACCTTGTCTACAAAACCTTCAGTGCACTGCAATATATATAAAGTCCAAAAATGCATGTTTTGTTGACAGCCATAGCCTGTTATGTGTTGTCTGTATTGAAACCAAAGCACTTTCAAACATACAATTGTGGAATAGATACACCTTCTGTATTACAGTTCCTTATGTACTTAATAGATGTCTTGTTGTTGTCATTTTCAATCCAGAGATTGATTTGATGCAGCTCTCCTTGCTACTCCATCCTGTACAAACCGTTTCACCTTTGAATAACTTCTGCGAGATATAACCTAGCAACTCCTCATTAGTTATTTGATCCACCCATCTAATCTTCAGCATTCTTCTATACCACCACATTTCAAAAGCTTCATGTCTATTCTTGTTTCAACTGCTTATCACCCTTGTTTCACATCTGCATGATGCTAAAGTTCAGAAAAATACCTTCAGAAAAGACTTCCTAACATTTAAATTTATGTTAGATATAAACAAATTTCTCACTTCCAGATATGCTTTTCTTGCTATTGTCAGTCTGCATGTTATATCCTCTCTACTTCAGCTTTCATCAGTTACTTTGCTACCCAAACAGAAAAAGCCATCTGGTATATCTAGCATTACATTTCCTGAGCTAATTCCCTCAACTTCAGCTAATTTATTTCAACTATATTCCATTTTCCAAGTTTTATTTTTAGTGGTGTTAATCTGATAAAAGTTTTTTTCTTTTTTAAAACTACCATTCCATTAAACTGCTCTTCAAAGTCCTTTCCCATATATGACAGAATTACAATGTTACTGGCAAAAATCAAACTTTTTTATTTCTTCTACCTGAATTCCCTTTCCAAATTTCTCCTTGGTTTCCATTACTGCATGGTCAGTTACTGTTTCCCTTTTGTGTCTTTTGACCCTTGTAATTTCAGTCTGGTTTCTGTAAAAGTTTGAAAAATATTTTGCTCCCTGTATTTTATCCCCGCTGTCTTCAAAATTTGAAAAAGGATAGCCCAATCAATATTGTACAAATCTGTCTTTAAATTTATGATTCCTATAAATCATAGTTTCCCTTTCTTCAGCCTATGAGCTAAGGTAAGGTGTAGAGGCAGTACTGCCTCATGTGTTCCTACATTTTTCCAAAACCAAAAATGATTGTTCCCAAGGTCAACTTTTACAAGTTTTTGCTTTCTTCTGCAAATAATTCATATCATTATTCTGTAAACATGACTTACTAAATTGATGGTTTGGCAGTATTCACGTCTGTCAGCACTTGTCTTCTTCACAACTGGAATCACTATATTCTTCTTGAAGTCCTACAACATTTTCCTTCGTTACATCAGGTGGAATAGTTTTGTCAGTCTACCTCTCCCAAGGATCTCAATAATTCTGACATCTTGTCATCTACTCCAGGGGCATAGTTTCCACTTCGGTCTTTCAGTTCTCTGTCAAACTTTTGTTGTGATATCAAATCTCCCATCTCAACTTCACCTACTTCTGCTTCTCTAATATTATCCTCAGGTTTGTTTCCCTAATATGAGTTTTGTTAAAAAAATTCTGGAACTTTGTCCACAAAACTTTTCTACAGTTACATTTTACTTATTATGCATGGTCTCCTTCAAAATACTCTCTCACAATTGATACATTGCTCACAATGCTGCTTCTACTCCCAGAACCAGTCTTGGTATGCCTTTTTCTAGATCATATGAAGCACCATCTTTGAATTTTCTTTTATCTCATCTGTCATTGCAAATCTTCATACTTTCAACAGGTCTTTCAACTTTGGAAATAAAAAAAGTCCACAGGGGCCAAATATTGAGAATGAGGTGACACAGTGAGTCCCTTCTTTGTGCAGTAGTCATGCACCAATAGAGATGAATGTGTGGGTGCATTATCATTAGGCAAGAGCCATGAATTGTCTCACCTAATTTCAGATCATTTCCCTCTCTCATTTTCTTGCAGACATCACAACACATCTTGATAGTACTATTGATTAACAGTTTGTTCCTGTAGCACAGATTCATTATGAAATAATCCTTCAAAATCAAAGAAAACTATCAGTATGGCTTTAATATTTAATCTGACCTGACAAGTTTTTCTTGTTCTTTGAGAAATTTCACCAACCTATTGCGAAGACTGAAACTTTGTGTCAACATCATAACCATAGACCCACATCTCATCACTAGATGTGATTCTCTTAAGGAACATCTTGTTCTCATTTACATGATCCAGAAATTCTTCACAGACTGTGAGACGAAGACCTTTCTGGTCTTGACTCATGAGCCATGGTACAAACTTGGCAGCAATACAATACAATCCAAGACACTGTGTCAGGATTTCATGATATGATCCAACTGAAATGTTACATTCTTCTGCAGTCTCTTGGAGAGTCAGTCTTCAACTGGCATGCACTGTTTCATTGATGTTCCTGATATGAAGTCCATCAGTAGACATTGAAGAGTGTCCTGAACAAGACTCGTCTTTAACTTCCGTCTGGCCATCTTTAAACCACATGAACCTTTCATAAACCAATTATGGCTTAAGTGCTCATCACTGTAGGTTTCCTGCATCATTTGGTGTCTCTGTAAAGGTTTTCTTGAGTTTCATGCAAAATTTAATGCAGATGCATTGTTCCTCTAACTCTGCCATCTTGAAATTCACAATCTGTGCAATACAATGTTCTAATAAATGCAGCACTGAACAAGAACTAATAGACTTACAACAATGAAACTTCTGGCAGTTACACATGAAGCACAGGTGTTTGAGGAATGTCACATTTTGCTTCAACACACCATTGGTGCGAAATGAAGAGTGTTCCAGAATTTTTTAAACAGACCTGATATTGATCATTTAGATACTCCTTCCACCTTCCAGCTCCCCTTCTCTGCTTAGTACTGGCTTTCCATCTGAGCTCTTTATATCTTACAGCTGTTTGTCTTTTCTCATAAGTGGCATCTACCTCTGCCCCAGTTATGCAAGTTTCTATGGTCCTACAACCTAATATGGATATCATGCATATGTGAACTGTGCATAGGTGAACTTTTTAATTCCAGTTCAATCCGTAAATTTCAAATGTTTCTCATTTTATGTATACTTTACAGGCTATTTATAACAACAGTACAAAGATGAATTTATGTAATTCCAAAACTATGTTGGTACTGTATACTTATATGCAACTGTGACAGAAACCTTAGTAATTTATAAACAGTATAAAGAGTTCATATAGAAATATTTTATTTAAAAAATTTTTCGACATTTAAGGTTTAGGTACCAGATATATTTGAAAATTTAGCCACCCTCCCCCCCCCCCCCCCCCCCCCAACCCCCCAACCCCCCACCTACCCACCCACGATTAGTTGTTTGTTTTATGATTGGCTTATCTTAATTGAAAGACCTCAACTTCTTCTTTCTAGCAAAGGCCTTGAAATTCCTGAAAGTTTAGTTTTCAAAAATTGTCACTATTCAAAATTATTGTGTTTGAGAATGTCTGAATATTGAACTGTCATCCTGTCATAAATCCAGTATCATACTTTAGCAGCTAAGATTTTCAGATTCTAAAAATGAATAATTTTTAAAATAATATGCCAGTTAATGAATTTTTTGAAGATTCTTGGTGGGCTTTTCGAAATACTTCTTCTTTTTCTTCTTCCTGAAATGTTTCTGCTTATGCATGTCACTGACAAAACCGCCTCTAATAGTCTCTTTTCTCCTACAGCCTATTGTCCAATATTTTCTTCCACTGTCTCCATTCCATATCATCCTTCATGTGGTAAGCATGTGGCAACATGATCACTCAGTGGCCAATATCTTCAATCAACCTCCTGATTATTGACAAATAAATCATAAACCCCAAAACATAACTGACATTAAGAAATGCATGTCTGACACTGACTGTGTGGTCCACAATAAAATAGTGTACAAGGCCACAGTTGCTCACAGTTTGACGTTCATTCATGCAGTGAGTTCTGGATGTGCTTCCATTATGTACAGGCACTATGTTAGTCATTTTCCAAACAGCATTCAAAGGGTACAATTACTACATTAATCAGTGGTGAGCTACAGTAGAGTGCAGTCAAATGTACATAATTATTATCATTAGTATACTTTGATTAACTCTTTTATAAAGATTTAATTGGATATTTAAAAACAAAGATGATGTGACTTACCAATTGGATATTTATAGAGTATGACTTTTTGTTCTTGTAATGTAGATTCATCATGGCCTATGTCAATTTACTGTTCTCTATTATTACCCATGTGAGTTTACTATATAAAAGCTGACCATCAGCAATGTAGATGGCAAAAATAAAATATCTTAATGCAAAAATATACTGTCTGATGCTGTATAAAGCTATTCAAAGCTCACTGAAAATACCAAACAAAAATCAAAAATTTTTCGTACAAAGAAGAAGTGGACAAAGAAGGATAAGACTTCCGAGGAACCAGACAGACATGTCAGTAAACTTATAGTTTCAAACATTATTGTGCTTGTATTCACTAGAGAACTGATAACAAAGTAAATGTCATGGCTCACTGACCTTTAAGTCAAAGCTTCGCATAATGGCCACATGGAGTGGTGCAAGTGGTGCTCGAGCCACAGCTATGCCCACGTGACTGAATTCATGTATGGGCTGCAGATACAAGATCTCAGGGGTGGGAAGTGTTCGTACAATCCGCAAATTGAGTCCCAGCTGGGCCAGCCCTGAAGCCATATCTGCCAAAGCACCAGTCAGCTTTCCATTTGGTAGTTCCTCTCCCTCTACAAAGTGGACATCCTTAGGGTATCGTGCCACCACATGTGAATTCAGTCGCTCCTCCTGTTGGTTGAATCTTACTGTAATGTTCTTGAGAAGTAAATTGCTGAATATTACCAAAAATTGTAAAATACATTATCTGAAGCTCTTATTTAACAGTATGCGGAAAAAAATCAGAAACTGTTCTTTCACATCTCACTGCACTTCAAATGCCTGAGGTATTTCAGAATGACAAAAATATTTGTTATTAAGGAGATGCCTAGATATAAACTGAGGCTATGTTCCTGTGTTCTTAAACATCATCCAAGAATACAACATTGTGTTAACATTGCTGTGTCTCAACAGCTACCAGAATCTGACCTAAGTCTGCTGGATTTCTTTATCTGTGTATGTTTAAATGGATTGGTTTATGAAATCACAGAAGAGTCAGGAAGGTATTTTGTTCATAGAAATAGTGAGAGGTCAACAAAGTAGTCAATTAATGTTGTTGAACAATGAACCTGACACAGTCATCAAGCGATACTACTTAACTAACAATAGAACAAATATCTGCTATAATATGTCCAAGTTCTGGTGTTCTTGTGTCCTTCACAACTATAGTAGACAATCTCCTTGTGTGACCGATGGTACATTGCATATGTTATTGGCTGCAGAACCTCAGCTACAGCTGTGGGCATCAATATCACATTCAAAAAGACTTGGGTCTTGCCAATCACAATGACTTCTAAACATTTGCTGCCACCTATTGAACTTTCCAGGCAACTAGACATGACTGAATGGATTGTAGATGTTTCACAGGTTACCATCACATAACAATTTTGCCCTAGTTCTTCAACATTTGATAAATGCTAGTAGTGCACTATTTGTTCATGATCTACTGACCAAGTTCTCAGGAAAGAGCATGGTGTGGAGGAAACTAACTCTGTCCACAGATGTTCAACACTCAGATAGACTCCATGGAGAATGGAATCTGTCTGCTGCAAATGTCTGTGCAGGCAGATCATAGTGGGTCAAGCAGAAATTTGCACAGATTTGGGATGTATGCAAAGCCAGATGTTACAGTTGTAGATTGAGCAAAATTGGTTAAATCTATGGATGGAGATCACATCTATGCAGATAAATCATAGTGCAAGGACTGGAAACCATTGCACATGTGGCACAAAAAATGTGTTTTGAATAACCTGTTTATACAGTTTTGTGTTTCTCAGCTAAACATATACACTGAATTCTAAAACGGCTGCTAGATCTCAGAGCTCTAAAGAGTTCATCGTTAAATTTATTGAAATACAGTATGTAGATGTCACACATGTTTGGGAAACACTAAGAACACATTCATAAAAAAAATAAGAACAAATAAACCTGTGGCAAACAGGAAAGAAGTAATGATTATTTTTTGAAAAAATATCTTTTCCAGTAGTGTATCCACTTATGCAGGAATTTCTCTCATAGATTGACAGATCATGAACCACCAGTAGACTGAAAATGAGCCATGTGGATGCATGAGATTTGTAGTGATTTATTACATGCACAAATATGTAAACAGACAGATTTGAGTAGATCTGTGGACCAGCACTGATACACATATGATGATGCACATGTGACATCTTAGCCTTAAGTGACAGACTATTACTGATTTGATATTAATATATCTAAAAACAAAGATTTTGAGACTTACCAAACAATAGCGCTGGCAGGTCGATAGACACACAAACAAACACAAACATACACACAAAATTCAAGCTTTCGCAACAAACAGTTGCTTCATCAGGAAAGAGGGAGGGAGAGGGAAAGACGAAAGGATGTGGGTTTTAAGGGAGAGGGTAAGGAGTCATTCCAATCCTGGGAGTGGAAAGACATACCTCAGGGGGAAAAAAGGACAGGTATACACTCGCACATACACACCTATCCATCCGCACAGACACAGACACAAGCAGACATTTGTAAAGGCAAAGAGTTTGGGCAGAGATGTCAGTTGAGGCAGAAGTAAATAGGCAAAGATGTTGTTGAAAGACAGGTGAGGTATGAGCAACTTGAAATTAGCGGAGGTTGAGGTCTGGCGGATAACGAGAAGAGAGGATATATTGAAGGGTAAGTTCCATCTCCGGAGTTCTGACAGGTTGGTGTTAGTGGGAAGTGTCCAGATAACCCGGACAGTGTAACACTGTGCCAAGATGTGCTGGCCGTGCACCAAGGCACGTTTAGCCACAGGGTAATCCTCATTACCAACAAACACTGTCTGCCTATGCCCATTCATGCAAATGGACAGTTTGTTGCTGGTCAGTCCCACATAGAAAGCTTCACAGTGTAGGCAGGTCAGTTACCAACTGGCACGTGGGTGCTTTCACACGTGGCTCTGCCTTTGATCATGTACACCTTCCGGGTTACAGGACTGGAGTAGGTGGTGGTGGGAGGGTGCATGGGACAGGTTTTACACCAGGGGCGGTTGCAAGGGTAGGAGCCAGAGAGTAGGGAAGGTGGTTTGGGGATTTCATAGGGATGAACTAAGAGGTTAGGAAGGTTAGGTGGATGGCGGAAAGGCACTCTTGGTGGAGTGGGGAAGATTTCATGAAGGATGGATCTCAATTCAGGACAGGATTTGAGGAAATTGTATCCCTGCTGGAGAGCCACATTCAGAGTCTGATCCAGTCCCAGAAAGTATCCTGTCACAAGTTGGGCACTTTTGGGGTTCTTCTGTGGGAGGTTCTGGGTTTGAAGGGATGAGGAAGTGGCTCTGGTTATTTGCTTCTGTACCAGGTCAGGAGGGTAGTTGCGGGATGCGAAAGCTGTTTTCAGGTTGTTGGTGTAATGGTTCAGGGATTCCAGATTGGAGCAGATTCGTTTGCCACGAAGACCTAGACTGTAGGGAAGGGACCGTTTGATGTGGAATGGGTGGCAGCTGTCATAATGGAGGTACTGTTGCTTATTGGTGGGTTTGAGGTGGACGGACATGTGAAGCTGGCCATTGGACAGATGGAGGTCAACATCAAGGAAAGTGGCATGAGATTTAGAGTAGGACCAGGTGAATCTGATGGAACCAAAGCAGTTGAGGTTGGAGAGGAAATTCTGGAGTTCTTCTTCACTGTGTGTCCAGATCATGAAGATGTCATCAATAAATGTGTATCAAACTTTGGGTTTGCAGGCCTGGGTAACCAAGAAGGCTTCCTCTAACCAACCCATGAATAGGTTGGTGCATGAGGAGGCCATCCTGGTACCCATGGCTGTTCCCTTTAATTGTTGGTATGTCTGGCCTTCAAAAGTGAAGAAGTTGTGGGTCAGGATGAAGCTGGCTAAGGTAATGAGGAAAGAGGTTTTAGGTAGGGTGGCAGGTGATCAGCATGAAAGGAAGTGCTCCATCGCAGCGAGGCACTGGACATGTGGAATATTTGTGTATATGGGAGTGGCATCAATGGTTACAAGTATGGTTTCTGGGGGTAACAGACTGGGTAAGGATTCCAGGCATTCGAGAAACTGGTTGGTGTCCTTGATGAAGGATGGGAGACTGCATGTACTGGGTTGAAGGTGTTGATCTACATAGGCAGAGATATGTTCTGTGGGGGCTTGGTAACCAGCTACAGTGGGGTGGTCGGGATGATTGGGTTTGTGAATTTTAGGAAGAAGGTAGAAGGTAGGGGTGTGGGGTGTCGGTGGGGTCAGGAGGTTGATGGAGTCAGGTGAAAGGTTTTGTAGGGGGCCTAAGGTTCTGAGGATTCTTTGAAGCTCTGCCTGGACACCAGGAATGGGATTACCTCGGCAAACTTTGTATCTGGTGTTGTCTGGAAGCTGACGCAGTCCCTCAGCCACATACACCCGACGATCAAGTACCACTGTTGTGGAACCCTTGTCCACCGGAAGAATAGCGATGGAACGGTCAGCCTTCAGATCACAGATAGCTTGGACTTCAGCAGTGGTGGTGTTGGGAGTAGGATTAAGGTTTTTTATGAAGGATTCAGAGGCAAGGCTGGAAGTCAGAAATTCATCCAATCTCCTGGTTTCCCACCTCCGGAAAGGCAACTCACTCACCCTTCACAACCTTTCCAGCAAACCTCAAGCTCCTCTAATTGCACACAAACCCAGTATCTCCCATCTACTCAATCTCCCACTACCAGCTCCATTCCCTCCAAAACCTCAAAATTCCAGTCAACACAATCTGGAACCACAACACCCTAATTCAGTAGTTAACCTTTCCTCCAAACCTCTCTCCCAATCCGAAACCTCTGTCCTATCCAAAGACCTCACCTTCAGCCCCACTCCCAGATTCAACCAAACAGCCCTTGTCAAAGATTTACTGTTCTACACTCGTACTCTCTGCTGGAAATATTACTTTGCCACGAAGAAAAATGATCCTAATCCTACTCCTAATGATCCAACTCCCCAAGACACTATCCAAATTGAACCCTGCCTGGAACAGTTCCGTCCTCCGTCGCAGCGGAACCCACCCCCTCTTCCTCAAAATGAGCCCCTCCAAAGCTTTCAGGAACTTCTGACTTCCAGCCTTGCCTCTCAATCCTTCATAAAAAAACCTTAATCCTACTCCCAACATCACCACTGCTGAAGCCCAAGCTATCCGTGATCTGTAGGCTGACCATTCCATCGTCATTCTTCCGTAGGACAAAGGTTCCACGACAGTGGTACTTGATCGTCGGGAGTATGTGGCTGAGGGACTGCGTCAGCTTTCAGACAACACCACATACAATGTTTGCCAAGGTAATCCCATTCCTGATGTCCAGGCAGAGCTTCAAGGAATCCTCAGAACCTTAGGCCCCCTACAAAACCTTTCACCTGACTCCATCAACCTCCTGACCCCACCGACACCCCACACCCCTACTTTCTACCTTCTTCCTAAAATTCACAAACCCAATTGTCCCAGCCACCACATTGTAGCTGGTTACCAAGCCCTCACAGAATGTATCTCTGCATACGTAGATCAACACCTTCAACCCATTATGTGCAGTCTCCCATTCTTCATCAAGGACACCAACCACTTTCTCGAACACCTGGAATCCTTACCCAGTCTGTTACCCCTGAAAACCATCCTTGGAACTATTGATGCCACTCCCATATACACAAATATTCCACATGTCCAGGGCCTCGCTGCGATGGAGTACTTCCTTTCACGCCGATCACCTGCCACCCTACCTAAAACCTCTTTCCTCATTACCTTAGCCAGCTTCATCCTGACCCACAACTTCTTCACTTTTGAAGGCCAGACATACCAACAATTAAAGCGAACAGCCATAAGTGCCAGGATGGCCCCCTCATACGCCAACCTATACATGGGTTGCTTAGAGGAAGCCTTCTTGGTTACCCAGGCCTGCAAACCCAAAGTTTGGTACAGATTTAATGATGACATCTTCATGATCTGGACTCACAGTGAAAAAGAACTCCAGAATTTCCTCTCCAACCTCAACTGCTTTGGTTCCATCATATTCACCTGGTCCTACTCTAAATCCCATGCCACTTTCCTTGATGTTGACCTCCATCTGTCCAATGGCCAGCTTCACACGCCCGTCCACCTCAAACCCACCAACAAGCAACAGTACCTCCATTATGACAGCTGCCACCCATTCCATATCAAACAGTCCCTTCCCTACAGCCTAGGTCTTCGTGGCAAACGAATCTGCTCCAGTCCGGAATCCCTGAACCATTACACCAACAACCTGAATACAGCTTTCGCATCCCGCAACTACCCTCCCGACCTGGTACAGAAGCAAATAACCAGAGCCACTTCCTCATCCCTTCAAACCCAGAACCTCCCACAAAAGAACCCCAAAAGTGTCCCACTTGTGACAGGATACTTTCTGGGACTGGATCAGACTCTGAATGTGGCTCTCCAGCAGGGATACGACTTCCTCAAATCCTGCCCTGAAATGAGATCCATCCTTCATGAAATCCTCCCCACTCCACCAAGAGTGTCTTTCTGCCATCCACCTAACCTTCATAACCTCTTAGTTCATCCCTATGAAATCCCCAAACCACCTTCCCTACCCTCTGGCTCCTATCCTTGCAACCACCCCCGGTGTAAAACCTGTCCCATGCACCCTCCCACCACAACCTACTCCAGTCCTGTAACCCGGAAGGTGTACACGATCAAAGGCAGAGCCATGTGTGAAAGCTCCCACGTGATTTACCACCTGACCTGCCTACCCTGTGAAGCTTTCTATGTGGGAATGACCAGCAACAAACTGTCCATTCGCATAAATGGACACAGGCAGACAGTGTTTGTTGAATGAGGATCACCCTGTGGCTAAACGTGCCTTGGTGCACGGCCAGCACATCTTGGCACAGTGTTACACCGTCCAGGTTATCTGGATACTTCCCACTAACACCAACCTGTCAGAACTCCGGAGATTGGAACTTGCCCTTCAGTATATCCTCTCTTCTCGTTATCCGCCAGGCCCCAACCTCCACTAATTTCAAGTTGCCGCCACTCATACCTCACCTGTCTTTCAACAACATCTTTGCCTCTTTACTTCCGCTTCAACTGACATCTCTGCCCAAACTCTTTGCCTTTACAAATGTCTGCTTGTGTCTGTGTATGTGCGGATGGATATTTGTGTGTGTGCGAGTGTATACCTGTCCTTTTTTCCCCCTGAGGTAAGTCTTTCCGCTCCCGGGATTGGAATGACTCCTTAACCTCTCCCTTAAAACCCACATCCTTTCGTCTTTCCCTCTCCTTCCCTCGTTCCTGATGAAGTAACTGTTTGTTGCGAAAGCTTGGATTCTGTGTGTATGTTTGTTTGTGTGTCTATCGACCTGCCAGTGCTTTTGTTTGGTAAGTCTCAAAATCTTTGTTTTTAGATAAATTTTTCCCACATGGAATGTTTCCCTCTATTATATTCATATCATTGATTTGATATTAATGTGGACTGTCCTCTAAAAGTTTTGGAAAGTAAACTACTGGAAAATGTCAAGAAGGTTTGAGATGGAAAGATGCAGAATTTTTTACAATGCTTTGTTCATGCACGTGATCTAAGATGAATAAAGTAGTTTTCATGGACATGTGGTGAAAAAATGTAGGGAAATGGAAATATGACATGTATAATTTAATGATGTAACACAGTTCGACACATGTTAAATTTCTTTACAGTTTTCATGGACATGTGGTGAAAAAATGTAGGGAAATGGAAATATGACATGTATAATTTAATGATGTAACACAGTTCGACACATGTTAAATTTCTTTACAGTTGCTCTGTGGATATCCTGAGAATTGTTTTGAAGCAGTTCTAAGTTTTTAAAAGTCCTGCTATGAATGCAAGTTTTTCGATATTACTTGTTAAGATTGATATTGTCACTCACCAGCATAAGCCTGAGAAAGTGGTCACTGCCTCGCTCATACTTGAAAATGCGTGCACTGTTGGGATAGAGCATGACAATGCCTGAACGAGCACCATCACATGACTTGGTATCAGTTACACGACGGCCCACAGGCATGGCAGATGGGTATGTGGGGTACATGATGGAGGGAATGTGTGCACCTTCCAGGTTCCAATAGCGGCGCGTTGTTGCCAGCGTCTCCACAGCTCTGAACTGCAATGCTGGTACTCGCAGCATGGGGTTCTTCTGTCTACAGTAAAATGGCACAGGATCACTTACAAGCAGTGGTAAAAGATTAGAATGTGATGTCTCACTAATATCAAGAATATCAGAGATGTAGCATTAGCTCAGTAAAAAGAACTCTATCTTTTCCTTTTGACAGATCTTCTAGAAATATAGATTTCTTTTTTTCTTACAATCATTTTGTTTCAGTTAAAGACATTGTCTGAGTGTGATGATTTAAGTTGCATTATGATGGATTTGGTAGTAATACCAGGTATATGTGTTAAGTGTTTCACATGCTATCATAAGTACTATGAACAGAAGTTGAGGCACACCCAGCAGACCCCACATTCATACCATATAACATCATATCTAAATTTGATACTGGCTTCATTTAACCAAGGAGGAGAGTACTAAAGTTGCTTCAGTTATACCATATCCCAGGTAGGCTACTCACTGATAATTATATTCTGTAAGGTTACCAGTTTGTGGGAGTGCTGCTGCATTTCACCTGTGGTTTGAAGAAGTCCCACATGTTTTCTGTAGGTTCAAGACTGGATAATTCAGTGAGCAAATTGAAGTGCAGTAGGATTTCTGGATGTTTGTCAGTCCAAAAACTTATCTGTGCAGCCTCGTAAACAGGGCTGTGTTCATATGGGATAAGGGAGTTCAAAAATGGTTCAAATGGCTCTGAGCACTGTGAGACTTAACATCTGAGGTCATCAGTCCCCTACAACTTAGAACTACTTAAACCTAACTAACCTAAGGACATCACATACATCCATGCCCAAGGCAAGATTCGAACCTGCAACTGTAGCGGTCGCGTGGTTCCAGACTGAAGCGCCTAGAACTGCTCGGCCACACCTGCCAGCGATAAGGGAGTATTTACGGTGTAATCACCATGAAGATGCAGAAGAATGTTAAACATATTGCAACTGAGAATGTTGAAGTAAACACATTGGTTCATGTTCTCAGCAAACTGAAAGAGTGGGTCCAAATCACAGTATAAAAATATCACAAAACTGCCTCTCACATGAACTACAGTCTCTGCATACTGAGTGTTAAAAAATTCACTGGGCTGTCAGTGCACTCAGAAACTTCCATAAGTTGAAAAGAGACAAAATTGTGACTTGCTGAATGACACTATTGCCTTTACACAACTACTGTCCAATTCTTGTATTGTCTGACCCACTGAAGAGGTGCAATCTTATGTGCCTCTGTGAGCACAGAGCTTCTGTGAGGTACTCAACTACAAGTATCAAATGAATGCAGTTCCCTTCCAAATGTTTTCACAGAAAGTGGTTTAAATACACTGCATTCACTGACAGCAGCAATTCATGTTGCATTTGAAAGTGATTGTCATTTTCAAGGCATGAACTGATGGCATTTACAATGTGTAACACTCATCGCTGGTCTCTGTTGGTAGGGTCTTTACATGACCACTGTTCTCACGCCATGTTACAGGACCGCAAATGGTACACTGTTCCTTGTAGACACATTGTACAGTCCATGTTGGTGCATCAACAAATTTTGCAATGTCACTCATAGTGTTCTCATAGGCACATGGAAACATAATAGCTCCTTTCTGCCATTTTGCCATGTCTTTGCATCACACACTTTACCACACTGGTCCCATGGAACCAAATGGCACTTACACACCACTTCAGTGCCATAACTTGTATCAGTGGTGGAGGATCACATGACCATCTGGTATCACTCCAAAGGATCAATGTTTTCATTTGAGGGGGTGAGTTTATGATGTCTACATCTATAGCAGCCCTACCTGGGAGCACAAATGATGCACCACACATAGCACTGGCTTCAGGGGGTGATGAAGGCTGATCACATAACTCATCACTAAGCTATTGATCCTCTCAGTGTTTTAAATGAAACCACACATCTTTCTAACTCACACAAAACTTTCACACAGTGGTCACAAACAGTCTGAAAAGCTTGTTAATGTGTTGCAGGGTAGGTTGTTCTGAGAAATAACTGTTTAGAAAAAAATTCGATACATTGCACTGTTTCTTAGTTAATTATCATTGAAGTTAGCCAATTAGGCCATAGCATGCGCAAATTGAAGTGGCCATCCAGTGCTGTGGGAACAATTGACACTAATTGTACCTGGCAGGCCAGCTGAATCTGCGCATACTTTGGCCTCATTGGCCAACTTCAATGCTAATTAACTCAGAAATCGTGCAACATAATCAGTTATTTTCTTAACAATTACTTGCCCAAAAGAACAGACACCATATCCACATAAGTATATAGTTCTGGCAACACCAGCCATGACCTCTTTCTTCTGTGTGGATGCACACATATTTCCCGAACTCTTACAGGACTTGGTAAGAATGTCTTCCACGAGTAATGAGTGTGTTGTGGTGGGACACTATGAATGCAGTGTGTGGACATACAAAGTGAGAATGTAAGTCTCGCGGAAGGCATGCATGAGATAGTCCCTGTAGTCATGATATCCTCTGTGCCCTCGGTGGCTCAGATGGACTGAGTGCCTGCCATGCAAGCAGGAGATCCTGGCTTGAAGTCCTGGTCAGGGCACACATTTTCACCTGTCCCCGTTGATATATATCAACGCCCATTAGCATCCGAAGGTATTAATACAATTCTAATTTTGTTCTAGACTGCTGCAGGTCATCAATGGTGTCTGTTCTTTTGGACATATCCATATAAGTAAATGGAAATTTGGGTCAGTCATGGAGGCATGGTGGGATGGTTGAGGCAGTTAAGGCAACTGCTTGTGTAAAGTGGAAAATCCAGGTTTGAGTCCCAGGCTGGCACAGATTTTCATTGTCAACAATACACTGTGCATCTGTAGTCTCATCATACTTGCAATTGCAAACATATTTCTTAATAAATTTATCTGTGATTACTATTGAATGTGATACCCATACTGAAATTGGTGATATTTTCAAGTATTTTATGAATACTGAAGCTCATAAACTATATTTCCTGTATATATTTTTGTTGTTTTTGAATCACTAATTACATATTTTAGTATTTCACACATGTTAATAAATGAAGATTCTACAAAATGTAATTTCGTATAAATCCTATAACAAAATAAAATCTGAATAAATTTTCGAATGTCTGGACTATATAAGCTAATCAACGTAATTACACCATATGGGGTGCCAAGGTAGTGCCCACATCCAAGTGACATATGTGCTAGAGCCTTCTCAGTCTGCATCTTCAGATGGTACACCATTTGTATAGAGGTGTCTACACTGTTAGAAGGTGAGTGTGCAGGTGGTTGCATTGTGTGTAACATGTAGCTAACCAGTATCATCTGCCTGAGCTCAACATCTCCTTCATTATGAAGGAATGCTGACTTAATTTTTCAGGCGGATATACGAGAACAGACAAACAATGTAGTGCAGAGGCAAGGGTATCATTATGATCCTGATGACACCTGAAAGAATCTGCTTGCAGTGTGGGATTCGAGATGAGAACTGAACTAATAGTGCAAGCTTAGTCTTGGGCATAACTAGACCTATAAGTAATTATATACCTATGTAACTATGTTTTATTGTTTTATTAAGCTGGTATGTCAATGTTCATTGTAAAATTATCTGTGGATGAATACAAAACTAACATACACATCTAATATTATTCTTATACAGAGTCCAATTTCTTCATGAAAGTTCCTGAGAAGACCTATTACCAAATAATGACATAAATATAGAAATATTATAAACAGGTTATTGCTTATAAAACAACTGAGCAAATAGAATTTTTGTGATGTTGCTCAAGATACTCAAGTTTAATGAAAGCAGTGATATGACTACAAAAACTTGTTGTATATAGTCTGTCCATGAACCACGGACCATGCAGAAGCAGGGTGGCTAGTGTGCCTCAGTGATACAGCAGTAGCTTAAGTGCTATTACAATGGAGAGATATCTGTCTGTGGGTCAGACAAACCTTTAGTTCCTGAAGAGAAGTAGCAGGCTTTTCAGTAGTTGCTGAGGCAACTGCCTTGATGATTGCATTCATATCAACTTATACATTAGTATTCTCAAATGGCTGCTTGTATGGGATAACTACAGCTTTTATATTTTGTGAGGGCATGCTGCTCTGCTGTATGGTTTTATAATGAAGGCATTCTCTAGCATAAAATGAATTATCTGAATGGGATGGAAGTCAGCAAATGTGACATCAGACAAATGTTTACAACTTCAGGCAAAAATGAATGATTTATTTGGAAGAAAGAGTTTCACAAACTGAACAAACCAGTAACACATTGGTCTACCTCTGGGTCTTATGCCAGTAGTTATTCAACTTGGCATTGACTGAAAGAATTGTTGGATGATCTTCTGAGGAATATCATGCCAAATTTTGCACAATTGGTGCATTAGGTCACCAAATTCTGAGCTGGTTGGAGGGCACTGCCCATAATGTTCCAAATGTTCTCAATTTGGGAGAGATCTGACGACCTTACTGGCCAAGGTAGGACTTCAAAAGCATGAAGACGATTCTCATTGTATGTAGGCAGACATTATCTTGCTGAAATGTAAGCCCTGATGGCTTTCCATAAAGGACAACAAACTGGGGCATAGAAAATCATCGACATATTGCTGTGCTGTATGTGTGCTATGGATGAAAACCAAAGGGGTCCTGCTATAAAATGAAAAGGCACCCCAGACCATCACTCCTGTTTGTCAGACTGTATGGCAGGTTACAGTCAGGTTGGTATCCCACCACAGTCCGGGAATTTCCAGACAAATCTTTGGTGGTAATTGGGGACTGGAATCTCACTGACTGGTATAGAATTTTCTTCAGTGATGAGTCCTGCTTCTAACTGAGCCCCAATGACAAGTGAAGATGTGTCTGGAAATGCCCCAGACAGCAGTATTATACCAACTTGTCACCCACTATATGGTCTGACAACCAGCTGCCATGGTCTGGGGTGACATTTTGTTTCACAGAAGGACCCCTTTGGTTGTCATCTGCAGCACCTTGCAGAACTGTAGTATGTCAATGATATTCTACGCTCCATTTCATTGTTCTCCATGAGAAAGTATCCTGGGCTAACATGTCAGCTAGATAATGTTCATCCACACATGGAAAGTTTCTACTGCATGTCTTCATGCTTGCCAAAGCCTACCGTTGGCCAGCAACATGCAGAAAAATTCAGATATTATGGGAAGGGCTTTGCAACAAACTTGGGATTTTGATGATCTAAGGCACCAATTGGACAGAATTTGACATGATATCCCTCAGGAGGCCATCCAACAACTCTGTCAATCAATGTCAAGCCAAATAACTCCTTGCATAAGGGTCAGAGGCGCCCCAACACATTATTGACTTGCTCAATTTGTGAAGCTCTTTCTTTCGAATAAGTCATCAAATTTTTCTAAAACTGTATTCATTTTCTGCACATATACATCACATCTACCAATTTACATCCCATTCAGATAATTCATTTGTGGTGCATTGTGCTTTTTGTCTTAGAATGTATTTCAGAGGCCAAATACACATTTGGATTTTTGGACACAAACCAATCAGGAGGTTGTTGTCATCAGGCAAAACAAAACTGGCATTCTGTGAGTTGGAGATACACATGACCTAATAAAAATCCTTAGATAACATATGAGCTACTGAATTCATCTGACAAAAATAGTAAATATTAAAATGTATTGTATGAAATGGACGAAAGAGAATACAAACATCTAAAAAAAATAAATGTACAGAGAGTCCACACGTCTCAGTAGGAATGGTTAGAGGACAAATCAAGGCTACTAGGGGAATGCAGATGCTGCCTATAGCAACATTAGAGAGATCTTTGGAGAAAAGAGAAGCAGTTGTAAGAATAAAAGAGTTCATATGACGTGCTAATAACAAGCAAGAAAGGAAGGAACTGAAAGCTGGAAGTAATACAGAGAAAGGCTGAACAAGGGAAATGTACTTGAAGAGAGTATTATTGAACTGGAACAGGAAGTAAATGAAGATGAAATGAAACATATTGTTTTGTGAAAAAATTTGACAGAGTAATGGAAAGCCTAAGTCAAAACAGGGCCCATTGAGTAGACATCATTTCATCAGAATTATTGAGGTCCTTTTGAGAGACAGCCATGACAGAACTATTCCAGCTATTGTGAAAGATTATAAGATTGGCAAAATACTTTGAGACCTAAAAAATTATCACTATTCCAAAGAAGACAGGTGGTGATAGAGGTGAATACTAGAGAGCTGTTAGTTTAATAAGACATGGTAGCAAAATACTAACAAAAATTATTTACAGAAGAATGAAAAACTTGTAAAAACTGATCTCAGGGAATATCTGTTTGACTTCTGGAAAAAAGTAGAAACATGCTTGTCAATGTTGTCCTCAGAACTTATCTTAGAAGATAGGTTGAAGACAGGTAAACCTGCATTAAATATCTGTAGATTTAGAGAAAGCTACTGACAATGTTGACTACAGTATGCTTTTTGAAGTTCTGAAATTAGGAGGAATAAAATACAGCGAGTTACTTAAAACTTGTATGGAAATCAGGTGGCAATCATAAGAGTGAAGGACACAAAAGGAAAAGACTAGCTGGGAAGAGAATAAGATAGCATTTTACTCTATCCATAATGTTACTTGATCTGTAGACCTACATGGAGAAAGCAGTAAAGGAAACATCTGCAAAGGGAATTAAAGTTCAAAACGAGTTGGAAGAGCAGCCCTGCAGTGTATAGTACCTTAAAACAAAAGTGAGGCAAGGGTAATGGAACACAGTCAAATTAAATTAGGTGATGTTAAAGTAATGAACGTTAACTGCATTATTACATCCATTCTGAAATGAGTACTCAGGAAAGTCCATGTAAGACTGCATATTCTGTATGCCACCGGATTCAGATTTATATATCATGTAACAAGTTAAATCTTTTGTGACTCCAGATGCAGATGCTCATTTTAACAACTCTCATAATAAGTCAGACAGTATTTTGAACTGCAGACTGCTGAGCAGATATGCAGGCAACTTCTCTCATGGTGACTTCCTAATGGCTTATACCATGTAATTACCAGCTTGGCCAGCTCAAACAAGCAAATATAAACCTTACTATTTCTGCCATCAAGAAGATAACATTTGACATTCTATGGTATGATCACAATAACTGATATTTGAGTAGGCTGGTTTGTTCTTGTGTAATTTCTCAATTAATGTCAGCCTTTTTATTTAAGAATTCTTACAATAGGCAGGCTAGTGTAAAACTTATCAGTAGTTACATTCCTGCCATTACCTATTAGATAAGTAATATATATTTTTTAGTTTTGTTTTTCATTTGCTGAAAGGCCCATCTATCTCTGTGTCTACATGTACAATATCTGATCAAAAGCATATGGAGACTACTAATGGAAATGAATGTAGAATGTATGCACTTTTCATCTTTATGATGTTTAGTGTTCTTCTGTGTCCACACTGAATAATATGCCTGAATCTCTATGGAGAAAGAGCAGCCCATTCTTGCTCAAGAGGTGAAACCAGAGAAAGTAGTGTTATTGGATGTGGGGGCCTAGAGTGAAGTTTACTTTCTAGGTCATGCCACATGTATTCAATATTGGGCTCAGCCAGTACTCTTGTGACACCAATGTATTTCAGGAATGTCATTGTCAACAAACCACTGTTTCATATGGCTGTTTTATGACAGGCTGCATTGTCATACTAATACATTCCTGTGGTTCTACTTTATGCAATGCTGCAAAATGTGTTCATATCCTTCTGGATTTAGATTTTTCTTAAGTGCAATGAAAGAGACCACACTCTAACCATGAAAAATATCTCAAAAATGCAACACCTCCTTCTCCGTACTTCACCATTTGCACTACACATGGTGGCAGGTAACGTTCTCCAGGCATTTTCGCCAAATCCAAACCTTTCCTTCTGATTGCCATAGGGTAGAGCATAATTCATAATTAAAATCACTCATTTAAAATCATCCACTGCCCAGTGGAATCACTCTATACACTACCTCAAGCACTGTTTAGCACTGACTGCAGAAATATGTGGCTTATGTCACAGTGGTAAACCACTGCACTCATTATTTTTAACTCCCTATGTATAGTCATTGTGCCAATTGGAATGCTGGTGGCAGTTTGGAACTCACAAGTGATTTCTTCCACTGATTTCATGCAATTTCTTACAAACCACCTTCCATAATGCTTGATAGTCCCTGTCCTTCAGTTCATTGTGTCTGGCTGGTCTTGGTTTTTACTTAGGTTCTTCATTTGCATTTTCACTTCACAGTCACATCACCAACAATTGACTGGTGCAGCTTTAGATGGAATGAAATGTCCCTGATGAGTCTGTTACTGAAGCAATATCTAATGACAAGCCCACTTCACAGAGCTCTTCAACAGACCCATTCTCTTGTTAGTGCTTCCCTACTGACAACACGTTACTCCCTGACTCCTTCTATATTGGTGGACTTGGCCCTTGTGACATCTAGTGGTCAATTCAGCATTACAAAGGGTAATGCATTTGATCACTTAGTGTAATTCAGAGTTCATAAAATGAAATGTTGTACAGTCAGTAATAGGACATGCTCCTCTAATATTACCTTAGTTGATAGCAGGAATATTTTCAAATCTTGTATAAGTTAAAATTATCTCAGCTGTTTCACTAAAAGAATTTCATATGATTTTGTATATGGTGCATTATATTTAAGGATAAAATGAAATAAATTTGTTACAATGATATATACTAACTCTGTATGTACAGTTAAAATCACTCTGCTTTTAGAAATATTTGCAATTACAAAATATCTGGTATACTTAAAATTGACAATCTGATAATATTTATTAAATTTATTTCTGGAGTCATTTACAAAATAATGATATAACTTGGTGAAGATTCTTCTTTTGTCAAGAAAGTTTGTAAACTGTTTTGTTTTGTAAACTCTTCAGAATATTGTTAGTGCTGCAGAATGAGTAAGTAAGTAAGTAGTAGTAGTAGTAGTAGTAGTAGTAATGGGCATGCCTCTGATGGAATCAGTCATGTTCCTTTTTATACTTGGCAATAACAATGTAAATTTCTGTTTTAAAGTGAAGATTGTAAGGCTGTGTGACATAGAAGAATGGAATAAAATAAAAAAGTTATAGGAACAACAATAACACAACAGCATTACTTAATATTTAACGTATCATCTGGAACCCAAAAAGTTAAAGCATTTAAACCTGGAGAATCTACCCTTAGATGTGACGAATTGCAGACGACAATGAGAAAATGAAGAAAAGTAAAAAAGTTATTTCTACATCTTACACCTTTTGAAGCTTTTGAAAGGAATTAATCTTTATGAACAGATGGAAAACATATGTGATGGGTGAGAGGGTAAGATTAAAAGTCCACCAAAGCAAAAGAATATGACATCTCTCTCACACATTTTTGGCAGATATTCTCAGAAGGAATATCACTCTCAGAATGGAAAGAGCTGTTCATCAGTTATGACATGTTTCTCTTATCTCTAAGGTTTTTATCACTGAAGCAAATAAAGAGAAGTAAAAACAGGAATCTTCTACAGTATATGGCACAGTAACTGCAAATACATCAGTCCCATCTATATCCAAAAGTTTTTAAATAAAGATGGCAAGCTTTGTTAAGTTCCTGCCACAGACCCAGAAAGACATTTATTTCCACATGACATGTATCTTGCACATCACAAGATCTGTCAATTTGTGCACAAATGTGCATTAAGTGTGCTTCAGAAGATATGACAATTTTTTCTGTTGATTTATCATCCAAATAAAAGAGAAAAGATTTCCATGGGGTTCTCTGCTATTGTTGCCAAAACACTGATACAAATAGATTTTGTAGTGATCAGCAAGCAGACATGTGTGCTTCTGAATTAACACTGAAAAATACACTCCTGGAAATGGAAAAAAGAACACATTGACACCGGTGCGTCAGACCCACCATACTTGCTCCGGACACTGCGAGAGGGCTGTACAAGCAATGATCACACGCACGCCACAGCGGACACACCAGGAACCGCGGTGTTGGCCGTCGAATGGCGCTAGCTGCGCAGCATTTGTGCACCGCCGCCGTCAGTGTCAGCCAGTTTGCCATGGCATACGGAGCTCCATCGCAGTCTTTAACACTGGTAGCATGCCGCGACAGCGTGGACGTGAACCGTATGTGCAGTTGACGGACTTTGAGCGAGGGCGTATAGTGGGCATGCGGGAGGCCAGGTGGACGTACCACCGAATTGCTCAACACGTGGGGCGTGAGGTCTCCACAGTACATCGATGTTGTCGCCAGTGGTCGGCGGAAGGTGCACGTGCCCGTCGACCTGGGACCGGACCGCAGCGACGCACGGATGCACGCCAAGACCGTAGGATCCTACGCAGTGCCGTAGGGGACCGCACCGCCACTTCCCAGCAAATTAGGGACACTGTTGCTCCTGGGGTATCGGCGAGGACCATTCGCAACCGTCTCCATGAAGCTGGGCTACGGTCCCGCACACCGTTAGGCCGTCTTCCGCTCACGCCCCAACATCGTGCAGCCCGCCTCCAGTGGTGTCGCGACAGGCGTGAATGGAGGGACGAATGGAGACGTGTCGTCTTCAGCGATGAGAGTCGCTTCTGCCTTGGTGCCAATGATGGTCGTATGCGTGTTTGGCGCCGTGCAGGAGAGCGCCACAATCAGGACTGCATACGACCGAGGCACACAGGGCCAACACCCGGCATCATGGTGTGGGGAGTGATCTCCTACACTGGCCGTACACCACTGGTGATCGTCGAGGGGACACTGAATAGTGCACGGTACATCCAAACCGTCATCGAACCCATCGTTCTACCATTCCTAGACCGGCAAGGGAACTTGCTGTTCCAACAGGACAATGCACGTCCGCATGTATCCCGTGCCACCCAACGTGCTCTAGAAGGTGTAAGTCAACTACCCTGGCCAGCAAGATCTCCGGATCTGTCCCCCATTGAGCATGTTTGGGACTGGATGAAGCGTCGTCTCACGCGGTCTGCACGTCCAGCACGAACACTGGTCCAACTGAGGCGCCAGGTGGAAATGGCATGGCAAGCCGTTCCACAGGACTACATCCAGCATCTCTACGATCGTCTCCATGGGAGAATAGCAGCCTGCATTGCTGCGAAAGGTGGATATACACTGTACTAGTGCCGACATTGTGCATGCTCTGTTGCCTGTGTCTATGTGCCTGTGGTTCTGTCAGTGTTATCATGTGATGTATCTGACCCCAAGAATGTGTCAATAAAGTTTCCCCTTCCTGGGACAATGAATTCACGGTGTTCTTATTTCAATATCCAGGAGTGTAGTTCACTTTTGGTTGTAATTGTGTGTAGAATTTTGAACTGCTTCTGAGGAATCTGGATTCCTTACTGGGCTATCTGTCAGACAGCAACTTGCAGTTCATAGTCTGTGGTGACTTCAATGTAGATTTTCTAAAGGATCCTGATAAGAAAAATGATCTAAAAACTTTATTTGGATCATAGAATTTGATCTCATTAATTAACTTTCTATCTTGAGTGGATAAAGATAGTAGTACCCTAATTGATAATATTTTCTGTGGTGAGGCTCAAAGTAAGAAAATAACTGTTTACCAAGTAACAAATGCTCACTCTCATCATGATGAACAGTTAGTTGGGATAAATAATACAGTGCCTTATAGTATGGACAGTGGACACTCTCAGTGGAAATCAGTTACAACAATTAATGACTCCAGGACAAATGGTTTTTAGAATACTTTAGAAAGGATGACCTGGGATGAAATTTATATTGAACCAATTGCTAATGTAAAATTTAAACTATTCCTTGATAATTTCATATAATTATTTCAAAATTGCTTCCTGCATAAGCTGATCAGACAGAACATTAAACCATCATGTAAGAAACCATGGATCACTAAAGGGATTAATGTATCTTGTGAAAGAAAAAGGGATTTGCATCTGTTGGAAAGAACAAGTAAAGATCCTGCAGTTGTTGTAAACTATAGAAATTACTCAAAATAACTAAGAAAGGTTATCATAAAATCAAGGAACACAGATATGTCAGAAATACATAGTTCTGAAAACAGACTTAGGGCTATATGGAATGTAGTGAAATGAGACAGGACAACCAGACCAGAACAGGATAACATCACCATTGAACTGAATGGAAGGACTATAAATGATGAAACACAGGTAGAAAATATATTTAATAATCATTTCTTAAATATAGTAGAAAGTATAGAGACAAGCACTTCACAAGAAAAATTGTGGCAGTATGATGAAAAAATAGCTCTCTTGAAATTCAGACATATGAATGTACCCCCAACTACTCCTTCAGAAATTAATAAAAATACACATTCTCTAAAAAATAAGAGCTCATCTGGTTTTGAGGGTGTTTCCAATAGAGTACTAAAGACTTATTCCCATACAATTGGTGTGGTCTTATCTCAAATATCTAATGCATCACTATTTCAAGGCATTTCTCTACAGAGAGTGAAATCTGCCATTCTTAGACCACATCTAACAAAAGTAATAAGAGAGATTTCAGAAATTACTGATCTGTTTCACTGCTGATATCATTTTCCATAACTGATGAGAAGCCGATGTATTGTAACAATTATATTCTCAGCAAATCACCGTTTGAGTTTCAGAACAGTTGGTGTGCTGAGAATGCCATTTACATGTTAAGTCACCAATTTTGACAAGCATTAAATAATAAAAAAGTGCTGTTTGGTATTTCTTGTAACCTATCTAAGGCATTTGATCATATCAATCACTGTATTCTCCTAGATAAATTGAAGTTTTATGAGACTGATGATACAACTTACCAACAGATAATGTCAACCTAATAAAATAATGCAGCAAGTTGTACTTAGTAATGAAGAAAATGTAGTCTGGAGACATAACTCTGCCTGGGGAGAAATCACAAATGGGGTTCCCCAAGGCTCAGTCTTAGGTCCATTATTGTTCCTCATATATGCTGTTTCAAATGGTTCAAATGGCTCTGAGCACTACGCGACTGAACTTCTGAGGTCATCAGTTGCCTGGAACTTAGAACTAATTAAACCTAATGAACCTAAGGACAAATCCATGCCCGAGGCAGAATTCAAACCTGCGACCGTAGCGGTCGCTCGGCTCCAGACTGTAGCATCCAGAGCCGCATGGCCACTCTGGCCGGCTATACACTGGTGTCCAAAATTAAAGCAACAAACATAAATTTTGCAAGGTTGCTTTTATATTGCACAAAACTGTATAATCAATAAATAACTCAGAACTTAGACAACTGCAAGATGCATAATGGTAGACAAAATAATTTTTCAGTTTTTTCAAACTTAATATATTTACACACACCTCCGCACAACTGATTAATTCCCTCAGTTTGGGATATGACCTCCTCTGGCAGCAATACAGGCCTGACAAATGGCAGAGCAAGCTGTGAATGGTAATACCAATCTCATTTTGTGGCAATAATACCCATTCTTCCTGCAGCACTGCTTGCAAGTCTTGGAAAGTGGTTGGTGGATGCCGACATGATGCAATCTGTGTTCCTAGTGCATCCAACATGCTCTATGGGATTCAAATTGGGAGAGCAAGCAGATCGTGCCATAGGGGCGATATCTTCCATTTCCAAGAAACACTCAACCACGCACGCTCTATGAGATCGAGCATTATCATCCAGCACCTATCAACAACTACACAGGAGGTCCCAAGATCTCGTCAATACCTGACAGCAGTTAAACCTTGTTGATTTAACAATACAGTTTCATGAAGAGGTGTCTGAATGGTTAACATAATACCTGATCACACTTTAGGGATCATCCTCGATATCAGTCTCTTTCCACAATGGTCTGGTCCCAAAATCGTGATCCACATTCCTTGCACATGTGAACCCATTGAGAATCACTGCCCAGACCATATTGGGGCTTATATGTGAAGAAAACATTGATCCACCATTAGACGGTCTAGCTGGCTTGTTGACGGCTTCTCTCTAGACTTTCCCTTCTGTGAAAATGCATCAGAGGTTCATATACAGAAGGTCTCTGACAATAAAGGCCACTCTGCCAAAGCCTTCTGTACACTGCTTGTCATGCTACAACACATCCAGTGGATACTGCTGAGTCAGACGCCAGTTGCCATGCAGTACTGAGGCAGTACCATCATGCCCTTACAGCCAAATAACGATTCTTTCTTTCTAATACTACACGTGGTCAGCTCTGCCCTCATCTTTGGGATACAGTTTCAATCTCCATAAACTGTCGCCATATCTGAAAAAGTACAGAATGATTCACAATAAGCCACTGGGCCACACCAGTGTGCGACTGTCCTGCTTCCATTCTTCCTATGGACCTCCACTGCAGAGAGCCTGTAGGTATCTTCTCTGTGCCATACTGCGCCATCTGCGACTGTGTACATAGCAACTGTGGATATGGGATTACCCAGCAAACACTGTCCCATTTGATAGGTGCCCTGGGGTCATCATCAGCATGACTGTCTGTTGATCAGAATGCCATCTTCCATGCAGAAGATGATCATACTGACATCTGTTGATATTTTGTATGATTATATCATGAGTTAGGCACAGGATAGGGAAACAGTAGTTTATTGCTTTAATTTTGGGCACCAATAAATGTAAACAATTTCTGACTGACATACAACAAGCAGAATTAGTTTTTTTCCATATGATACTAGTATTGTAATCAATCCAAGCATACACACAGACACAGAAGAAATGGCAAACAATGTTGTTAAAAATATCATTCACTGATTTTCTGTGAACAGTCTCAGCCTCAGTTTTAAAAAGACAACATACTCACTTCTGCACAGCTAGAGGTATCACACTAGTGATAAGTAGAAATATGGTGAGGAAGCCACCATTAAAAACTTTGTTCCAGATAAAGCATGGTTTAAACAGAGTCTGAAAGACTTTTCAATAGGCAACTCTTTTCACTTCATAGATGAATATCTTAATAGAGACTGTTAGGCAAGCTTAAGTAAAAATATCTTTTATATATCATTTTTGACAGCACTTGGTGACAATAGTCAAGATTAGGTATTTTTTGTATGATAAATTTATTAACAGTGCATAACAGTTCATTCTGACAGCGTGTTAATTCTGTAAATATTAGCTGTTCCAGTTTACTATGTTGCATTCACCTATTTTGACAATCTCCTGACAAATGATCAGGATAGAAAGTATTATATTCAAATGTTTTTTTTTATGTTATATTTTCTGACATGTTCCACACCCAAGAGAATCATATCATTTTTTGGGTCTAAGGAAAGAAAACTGAATCTAATCTCATCTAATCTTTGAATGTATACAATGTTGGTACTTACTGATAGTCACATCAAAGGCAATGACTTATCTTCAGGCTGAAAATCTCTGGAGGTTTTCGGGTGCTGTGGTTGGCCGCAAAAGAGATGGTTGTTGATTGGGGTGGGGCAATCTGAAGCATGGTGGGCCTGACGTGAATGGCAAGCCAAGAGAATTGCCCACTAACAGGCAGTGTGTTTGGAGCCTTGCTGAAAACAGTGGTACTGCAAGAGTGTCAGTGCTTGAAAGGAAAAGTGATAGATGCATTTTGTAGCAATGTAAGCATGCGCGAAGCTGGTGTTTTATTTAAGGTATGATTGTACTGTGCCTCCACCGAGAGTTTACTGAAGATGTCTCTTGGAACTGCTGTTGTCCCGGTCTCTCTCTTGTGAAATACTAAGTACTATTTGTGATTTGGAAACAAGGTGCTGAATTTAATAGTGGTCAATCTTTGCAATGTGTCAGTGGTGTTTTAAAAGGGACACTAAAGTCATCCTTATAAGGCTCTAAAGTAATAGCCTGGTGTTTCTCTAATACTTTCGGTAGCAGTCTGACACTCCTGACCTCATTAGGGGTGCTCGGATATTACTTGTTAAACTGATGAACTGATGTTGTTCCCAGTGTGTAACAAACAACTGTTGCAGGTTAATGAAACCAGTGTCTAAGGCTTGTGGATATGAGGACATGGTCTGTGGCGATGAAACTCCATGTAATGTTGCTTCTGTAAAAGGAATACACGCTATATATACTTTCTACGCTGCAGCTTCATGGCAACAGGTTTGGTGTACTACAGCGTTCTCATACTAACTTCCAGTCATTATATTGTATTAAGTGTGCTATTTATACTTGAGGTGACTATTGCACAGCGCTGATAAATAAATCTGACCTTGTATTGTATACTTAATCAATCAACTGTGACTAATTTTATTGGGACCAAATTCTCTGCTTCCATAACAAAAGAGACCATTTCCTTGACTTGTCATACATTTGAGATCCTTTCACTGTGTCTGGTCACTATAGTGCAGTTTCATATACAAGTTTGACCTGGTACTGTATACTAAATCAGTCAACTCTACAACTAATTATATTGGGTCCAAATTTCCTGCTTCCACAACAAATGATATAATTTCCTTGCCTTTTTATAGGTTTTAGATCCTTGCACTGTGTCTGATGATTTTTGTAGTGTAGAAGGGTGACAACCAGTATCTGGTTTGTGACGGTGTCCACCGGTACTCCATATCGGTACATATGACACAAATAAATCAGGACCAAAGGTTTTGAGATGTGGTATGAGAGGAACTTTTGTTACTCTGAAGCCATGTATAACTATGCATCCTCGGCGTGAGACTAGATTGTACAGGGTGATTCAAAAAGAATTCCACAACTTTAGGAATTTAAAACTCTGCAACAACAAAAGGCAGAGCTAAGCACTATCTGTCGGTGAATTAAGGGAGCTATAAAGTTTCATTTAGTTGTACATTTGTTCGCTTGAGGCGCTGTTGACTAGGCGTCAGCGTCAGTTGATGCTAAGATGGCGACTGCTCAACAGAAAGCTTTTTGTGTTATTGAGTACGGCAGAAGTGAATCGACGACAGTTGTTCAGCATGCATTTCGAATGAAGTATGGTGTTAAACCTCCTGACAGGTGGTGTATTAAACGTTGGTATAAATAGTTTACAGAGAATGGGTGCTTGTGCAAAGGGAAAAGTTCTGGACGGCCGAGAACAAATGATGAAAATGTAGCACGCATCCAGCAAGCATTTGTTCGCAGCCCAGGAAAATCGACTCGCAGAGCTAGCAGAGAGCTGCAAATTCCACAATCAACTGTATGGAGAGTCCTACGAAAAAGGTTAGTTATGAAACCTTATCATCTGAAATTGGTTCAAGCACTGTCTGCAGCTGATAAGATTAAAAGAATCGATTTCTGTGGTTTTATCCTTGCTCAAATGGAAACAGATGAATCTTTCGTTTCAAAGATTGTGTTTAGTGATGAAGCAACTTTCCACACTAACGGGAAAGTCAACCGTCACAATGTCTGTATATGGGGCACTGAGAATCCGCGGGAAACAACTCAGTATGAACGTGACTCACCTAAGGTGAACGTTTTCTGTGCCATTTCAGCCAATAAAGTTTTTGGTCCCTTTTTCTTCGAAGGTGCTATTGTAACTGGACTACAGTATCTGGAGATGTTAGAGAATTGGCTGTTCCCTCAGCTCGAACAAGAAGCACAACAATTCATATTTCAGCAGGATGGAGCGCCACCACATTGACACTTATCTGTCCGTAACTACCTGAACGTCAACTACTCGAGGCGATGGATCGGCCACCAGGCAGCCCGTGACAGAGCAGTTCATCACTGGCCTCCAAGAAGCCCTGATCTTACCCCCTGCGATTTTTTCTTATGAGGGTATGTTAAGGATATGGTGTTTCGGCCACCTCTCCCAGCCACCATAGATGATTTGAAACGAGAAATAACAGCAGCTATCCAAACTGTTACGCCTGATATGCTACAGAGAGTGTGGAACGAGTTGGAGTATCGGGTTGATATTGCTCGAGTGTCTGGAGGGGGCCATATTGAACATCTCTGAACTTGTTTTTGAGTGAAAAAAAACCTTTTTAAATACTCTTTGTAATGATGTATAACAGAAGGTTATATTATGTTTCTTTCATTAAATACACATTTTTAAAGTTGTGGTATTCTTTTTGAATCACCCTGTATATTATGTACATGAACTAAACAGCTGGCCATTAATCATGTAAACTTTCATGGCAACCTTTCACAAGCGACTGAAAAGAGAATGGTGAGTGGAGAAGATGCACCTTTGGTCAATTCAGTCCATATAGCTGTCACAAGCACTTGGTCCAAAGACCATGGATTTCGGGAAAAAGATGATGAGTCACTTGCAGTTTGCTTTCAGTTGAACAAATGAGATATAATAAAAGTATTCCATGAGACTGTCTTTGACAGTTGGGAGAATTTTGATGGAAATTGTGAGAACAAAATGAAGTACCCCCCCAAATTTGCTTCCATTCACATATACCAGGAAAACAATTCCTGCATCATCTAGCGAATGTGAAAGTGCATTTTCCCAAATGAATCTGATTATTCCTGATGGTACAGCCTCTCTGTTAACAAAAACTGTTTCTCTTACTTCTTGTGAAGTTGAATGGCCCACCACTGACCCATTTTGAATCTTCAAAGTATTTGGAATCTTGGCGGATTCGTGGATGTGATTTCCCTATGGACGCCAACAGCAAGGAAAGAGAGAGAGAGGAGGGATGTACAATGAAAACCTTTCAAAGCTTTGGACAATTTTACAAACAGTAAGATAAAACATTTTAATTTATTTCCCTTTTTAAGTACCCTATAGCTCAAATTTAGGTGTGCTCATCTTACTGTAATTTCTTTTTTGTAACAGATCGCAAATTGAGAACTAATATGTAACACAATAAGACATTTAATAAAAAGTTGTAGATGCACATGAGAGTCTTATTTTTTACCAACACAAATGTTTTTTGTCTCCTTTCGCCATTCTGAAAACAACCTTCTGGCAGTACCGTCTTCTGTTCCAGTTAAGAAACACTCTAAGAAAACAGTAAGGTTGACTAATGGCACAACTAGCGACAATTTTAAAGCGAGCTTAATAATGATGACTGTGCTAAACTTTACTAAGAGCCTAATAATAACTCTCGATTCAATATATTTCTTAATGATTTTGTATCCACTTCTGAAAAGTAGCCCTTGGAAAAAAGTAATTAAATCTACTAATGGGAAGCCATTAAAGAAACATTGGGTCACTATGGGTATCAGAGTCTCTTCACAACAAAAAAACATACTTTTACAAAATAGTCAGAAGAAGTAAAATTCCATAAACAGTCTCATATTATGAACAATACTATAACATATAAAGAAAATTCATAAAAATCCAGGAGTATCCAAATCTTGTCTGAAAATGTCTGACTATACTATAAAATAAATAAACTCAGTATGGAATATTGTTAAAGGGAGACAGAGAAAGAATCCATAGAAGATGACAAAGATGACACTAGTTGTGTTAATGAGAATAAAAGAATTGTAAAAGACAGTTCATGTGTAGCAGATATTTCTTGTAATTAAGTTTCAAAAATATGTGAGAGAATTGGTGCAAACAGTTCAGAAGATAAAAGCAAGACAGTAGCTCAAATACTCAATGCAGAGGATATTTAGTGAAATAAAAATTAGTCTCATTTTTGCAGTTGAAATAAGGAAGTTCATCATGACTGTTAGCAGTGGCTAATATTTCCAATAAGACACTAAAATGTTGTGGCCTTGTAGTATGTGATGTTCTTAGTCTCTTCCATAATGCATCATTAATTCAGAGGGTTTTCAGAAACACAATGAAATATGATTCCACTAATGTCAATAGCTACCGCCCATTGTCAGTCCTCACATCATTTTCTAAAATTGTCATGCACCTGCGTGGTAGTAATATATTTAGCCATTTACACTTTGGATTTCAATAGCATCACATTCTACTAAGTCAGCTATTTACACATTTGCTGACCAATTAATAAAGTCTTAAAACGACAAAATATTTTTAGTTGGAATATTCTGTGACTTATCGAAGCCATCTGGTTCTGTCAACTACAGTATTCTCTTAGAGAACTAAGTATTGTGCAATATGTAGTTCAGTACATACATGGTTTAGATTTTATTCAAAAAACAAAATGCAGGAAGCTACCCTAGGCTGTTACAGTAACGCAAAGAGATACACCACATCTTCCGTACTGGAGAAATTACTATGGCTGTTCCACAGGGTTCTATCATTGTCCCGTGACTATTATTATTGTATGCTTCTAATCTTCTGTTTCACTTTAATCATAAGCCAGAATTAGTCCTGTTTCCAGATTATACAAGATTTGTTATGATCAGAGCTAAGAAACATCAATGGAGAAAACAGTAAATGAAATTTTTGACCAAGTGAGGTGGCGCAGTGGCTAGCACACTGGACTCACATGTGGGAGGATGATGGTTCAATCTTGCATCAGGACATCCTAATTTAGGTTTTCTGTGATTTCCCTACATCACTCCAGGGAAGTGCAAGGATGGTTCCTTTGAAAGGGCATGGCCGACTTCCTTCCCTGTCCTTCTCTGATCTAATGACACTGATGACCTTGCAGTTTGGTCTCTTCCCACAAACAACCTAACCCAACCCAAATTTTTGAAAAAGTTACTGACTGGTTTAAAGCAAATCAGCTAGCTTTAAACAATAAACAAACACAGCTCATCCACTTTTGTACTGTCAAATGTATCCCATCTTCTACTTGGTTAGTAGATCAACGAAAAATAATAAACAGGGTAGGAAGTTCAACTCTTAGATGTGCATAGTGATGAAAACTGGAAGTAGGACAACCATATGGTAGAAATGCTAAAACGTTTAAATTTTTTTTGAAAACAGTAGTACCTAACTTTGGGAACACAGAATTGAGTAAGTTAAGATATTTTGCATATCTTCATCCATTAAATCCTTGTTGGATAATATTCTGCAATAACTCATCACACAGTCAAAAAATATCTATTGCACAAAAAGGCAATTAGAGTTATGTGTTGGGTTAGGGTACATATATCTTGCAGACATCTAATTTTATTGGCTGGGAGTGTTAATCACAACCTCATAGAACAGTTATTCACTTACGATATTATTATCAACAACCCATCAGAATTTGATTGTGAATGAGATATTCCCAAATATAACACTACAAGGAAAAATTATATGCATTACCCCTCAATAAATCAAACTTGGGAACAGAAAGGTGCGATATTCACAGCTATAAAACCCCTAGACATTCTAACCATGTAAGTAAATTGTCTGACAGATATCAGAAGCGTTTTGAAGTATGTATTAAAGATGTTTCCACTTAACAACTCATTCTATACCACAGAGGAATTCTTGAATACAAATAGTTAGTCAGCATGCAGCTGAACAAGTATTGTTCACTTGCATAAAAACATGAAACAACCAGTGGAAAATGAAACTTCATAGGTTGAGAGGTATATGATGTGATTTCAGTGATTACATTACAAAGTCAAATTTACAATTAACTTGACAATACGAGCCCACTTATCAGTATGAGGTGGCACAACCTCTGCCATAGATGCATGCACAGATTTGGTTGGGAAGGGTGTGAGAAACCCGTTATATTCTCTTTTGAGGCAAGTTGTCCCATAAATGATGCAACTGGTCCTTGATATCCTGGATACTGCCACTGAGATGAAGTTGATTTCCGGGATGGTCCTACACATGCTCTAACAGGGCCATGGGAGTATGTCAACATCATGCAAAAAGTTCGTAGACACACATGCCATGTTTAGTGAACCATTGTCGTGTAGAAAAATGGCACTATGGCACTGTCACTTGAAAGGTAGGACATTAAGGTGAAGGATGCTCATAGCATTGTTTTGTGCCATCAGTATTCCCTCAATCATTACCAGCCATGACCTGAAGTCATAATTAATGGCTGTCCACACCATGTTTGTTCTGTATACATGTTTGACTTCATTATATCTATTGTGAGTGTGATCTATGGAACAAGTACCTTACTGTCTAAGTATTTACTTTTATATATTTACCTATGTTTGTTACATAAATAACCCCTCTGAGCTCTTGCCGTTTGTTGAGTTTTAATTCTCCCTGATAGTCAACACAAAGTGATGGGAGCTTGGGTTATTTGTTTTTAAGAATCTCATATATTCAAGGTTCTTGAAATCTTATGATTAAGACAATTCATGCAGACAGAGTCCTTATCTCATACTGGACTTGTGCTTAATAACAACAGAGAATTTAGGATGGGTTGTGCCACTGACAACCGCAAACGAAATTAAAAGTAATTTTCATGTAAGGTATTCCTATCTACAGTTCACAATGAAGTTTGAAAGTCTGGTGCAAATTATCTGTGTACAAATACCTGGAAACTGAAACGAAAACAGTGAAGTATTCTGAGTACTTTTTAAAAAGGAATTCCAATTTTCTTACTATAGTACTAATTAAAACAAGGATGAAGTGATATAATGTGGAGAAACAAATGTTTGTGATATAGGCCACTTTACTTTTATTGAGATAAGTCCATACTGGGTGGTGTTGGCTATTCTCTTCTTTATGTCCATTCCTCATGCTTTAATGGTTGTGGTTATATAAACCATGTAATAAAAAGTATCCGGACAGCCCCAAAAACATATGTTTTTCATTTTAGGTGCTGGCACCTACTGCCAGTTACTCCATATCAGCGACCTCAGTAGTCATAAACCATGCAATAAAAAGTATCCACACAGACCCAAAAACATACGTTTTTCATATTAGGTGCTGCCACCTACTGCCGGTTACTCCATATCACCAACCTCAGTAGTCATTAGACATCATGAGAGAGCAGAAGGGAGTGCTCTGCGGAACTCATGGACTTCGAACGTGGTCAGGTGATTGGCTGTCATTTGTCTGATACGTCTGTTTCCGATGTGATAGTGAAGTGAGAACGTGAAGGGACACGTACAGCACAAAAGTGTACTGCCCTACCTCGTCTGTTGACTGACAGAGACCACCAACAGTTGAAGAGGGTCCTAATGTGTGATAGGCTCAAAAATGGTTCCAATGGCTCTAAGCACTATGGGACTTAACATCTGAGGTCATCAGTCCCATAGACTTAGAACTACTTAAACCTAACTAACGTAAGGATGTCACACACATTCATGCCCGAGGCAGGATTCGAACATGCGACCATAGCAGCAGTGCAGTTATGGGCTGAAGCGCCTAAAACTGCTCGGTCACAGCAACCGGCTTGTAATAAGCAAACATCTATTCAGACCAACACACAGGAATTCCAAACTGCGTCATGATCCACTGCAAGTACTATGGTAGCTCGGCAGGAGGTGAGAAAACTTGGATTTCATGGTTGAGCAGCTGCTCATAAGCCACACATCACGCTTATGCCAGACGATGCCTTGCTTGGTGTAAGGAGCATAAACATCAGACGACTGTTGTGTGGAGTGGACTGTTGTGTGGAGTGACAAATCACAGTACACAATGTGGCCATCGGATGGCAGCACGTATAGTGCCAACAGTAAAATTTGAAGGCAGTGGTGTTATGGTGCGATAGTGTTTTCCATGGAGGGGGCTTGCACCCCTTGTTATTTGGCGTAGCATCATCATAGCCCTGGCCTACATTGATGTTTTGAGTACCTTCTTGCTTTCCACTGGTGAAGAGTAATTCGGGGATGGCGATTGCATCTTCTAATATGATCAAGCCCATGTTCCATGTTCATAATGCACGGCCTGTGGCAGAGTGGTTACATGACAGTAACATGCCTGTAAGGGAATGGCCTGCACAGAGTCGTGATCTGAATCCTATAGAACACCTTTGGGATGTTTCCGAACGCCGACTTCGTGCCAGGCCTCGCTGATTGGCATCGATACCTCTCCTCAGTGCAGCACTCTGTGAAGAATGGACTGCCATGCAACAAAAAAGCTTCCAGCACTTGATTGAACATATGTTACGAGAGTGGAAGCTGTCATCAAGGCTAAGGGTGGTCCAACACCATACTGAATTCGAGCATTACCGACGGAGGGTGCCACGAGCTTGTAAATCATTCTCAGCCAGGTGTCTGGATACTTTTGATCATACAGTGTATGTACTTAACTTCTGGCTGTGATATTATTGACAGATAAAGCACTTCCAATTGCCTCTTAGGATAGGGCAAACCCTCCTCACCCTATTTCTCCACCTATGCAAGATTACATAAAACAAATGTTTAATGAGCGATACGTTGGTCGATGAGGTAAAGTAGTATGTCCTCCTCGTCCATGTGACCTTCACCACTTGACTTCTGGGAATGAAGACATATAAAACATTGTTATATTCCACAGACATCAACAGTGTGAAAACTTAACAAGAATGTGAGTCCCATGCATATGGCCAAATCAGAAGACATCCAACTGAGTTTATAAGTTTTTGTGAATGTTTAAGAAGGAGGACTGAAGGATTTGTAAGAATGAGTCATCTCTGGATTGACCTCTCCTCTAGCATCAATGCAGTGATGGCTTTCATCGGACAGCTTACCTCAATTATCGACAAGTAGTTGCTTCCAGTCTAACACAACAGACCAAAATTCATCTATTGTAGTATATGATATATCTGATTAATAAACAGCTGATTCACTGTACTTTTATTGTGTGATTACATATATTTATAGCCAGAGCTTGATTTCCGGTTTACACTAATTGAAGTTTACTGGCATTTGAAACAATGTAGGAAATACTTTAATAGAATTTTGTTCAACTCTAATTGTTCATGAAATTAAATGTGTTGGTTACTAATTTTAAATATAAATTGAATGGTGTACTTTGCATAAATTACTGGTAATTAAAATTGATGAATGGGACACCACAATTGTAGGCTAATTAAACATTTATTTAATTCTAATGAAAAAATAGATACTGTAAAATTAAATGTTAAAAATATTTGCCATGTAAAATTTAATACTGAAAGGCTATTTTTACAAAAAAATGTGAAACATACATTTATGCTTTCTGCTTTTTGTACTGTGATGATTAAATGACTGTGTTCATGTTTTATTTTATTTTATATTTTTGTAAGTTGTTCAAAATACTGCTTTTAATAATCTCTAATATTGTTTACATTGTCGAAATACATGGCATCTACAACTAAATTCTCTATTTTGTGAGGCAATTGAAAAATAGTAAATCTGTCTTCGTTTCAGGTCTGATTTGCCTGTTGGGTGGAGAAGGACTTAAAATTGCCGTGTAAATTTTTTCAACATCTGGTGCACTTCCGTTGTTGAATTGTTGTCCATAGAAGCAGAAACGGCGTCAGTTCAGGATAAGGCACAAAGTGTACTTTTGTAGCCAGAGTTTTAATCCATTGTAATGGAAATTTGGGTATTTGTGGTAAATTTCCACGGGGCTAAACTGCAGAAGTCATTGGTTCCTAGGCTTACACACTACTTAATCTAACTTAAAGTAACTTATGCTACTGAGAACACACACACCCATGCCCGAAGGAAGACTCCAACCTCCAACGGGGTGAGCAGCGTGAACGCTGCAAGGTGCCTCAATCCGCATGGCTACCCCGAGTGGCCACATTTGAAATAGGGAATCCGTGTTGACATCCTGTATATTGGCAACATCAGATGCAACAGCACATTATTATTAGATGTTAGAGTCAATGTGGGAGTGGCAGTATGAGTCAGTGGAAAAACAGTTGAGTTCAGTTTGGTTTGTACAAATAAATGAACATCTATAAATAAGAAAATAAGATGTATCAAAGCTTTTTGTTAAGCAAAATCCTCACAACCAAATGTCCAAAGTACGTGGTGTAGCAAAAAGAATCATCCAATGTACCACCTCTATATTTCTGAAACTAATAAACATATACAATGAACTTTGTTTTTTGATGAACGGAAAACTCAAAAAGTTTTCTTCATACCTTTTCATAGATGTTCAATATGCCCTCTTGAGATGCACATCATATGTCAATGCGGTATTCAAATTGTTCCCACTCTGCAACGAGCATGTCTTGAGTTACAGCCTCCACAGCTGCTGTTATGTGATGCCTCAGTTCATTCATTGTTGTTAGTAACGGAAGCACATAAACAGTCTTTTACAAACCTCCACAAGAAATGACCACTTACAGTCAGATCTGGTGACCTTGGAGGCCAGTAACCTAACGCTGAATCATTTGGTCCAGTGTGACCAATCCATCACTCAGTAATCCTCTGATTTAAAAATTCCCGGACTTCCAGGTGCCCGTGTGGCCATGCCCCATCGTGTTGGTAAATAAAGTCGTTCATATCAGTCTTCAATTGTGGGAAAAGAAAGTTCTAAAGCATGCTGAGATATGTGTTTCCTATAACAGCGTTCTCAGCAAAAGAAATACGGACCATACACATTTTCCTGTGAAACTGCACAAAACATATTAAATTTTGGAGAGCCCCTCCCATGTTGTGCAATTTAATGTGGTTGTTCCCTACCCGCTATTCTCACATCATCATACTTCACCCTTCCATTTAAATGGAGTGTTTCCTTGTCACTAAACACTATTGTCATCCTCCAGTATGTCAAGAACAAAATTACATAACTCCACACATTACTGTTTCTCTCCTTCACGAAGAGACTGCAGTAGCTGTATTTTGTATGGTTCCATGTGTAAACGTCGACGCAACACACGCCAAACAGACATCGGGGGCGTGTTGAGCTATCGAGCTGCAAGTCGAATGGATTTCTGCGGGCTCCTTGTGGAGCTATTGCTAGGGTGACAAGATGCAATTGTTTAAAAAGGAGGACAAACTACTTCAAAAAGGAGGACAAAGGAAGAAAAAAGAGGACACATCAAACGGGTCAACTGCAGGTGAGGATACCACCCATCAGCTTTGGACAAGTCACGTGACTGCCGGGAATTACCGGTAAAACTAGTAGTTAATTGTTAGTGGTGGTCAGTTGATGATTCCCAGAACAATATTTCTTACGAAAATTTTAAATAATTGATACTTGCATTCACTTATAGGTTGATCAATGATAACATCGACGATCCTGGTGCCACCTACTAACACCACCTTCGTGCATGTTTATCATGAAGGTTGTGCCAATAGTTAAAGTATTTAAGAAAAGAGCAATAGAACGGGGCGAATTGTTAATTTAACTGTATTACAATCAACTATGCGAATAAGCCGGACACTGTAAAAACCCGCCTGGACTCCGGACAAGGAGCTAAAAAGGAGAACATGTCCGCATTAATCCGGACGTGTGGTCACCCTAGCTATGGCGGATGCGTTCGACCTCTGTGTCCCTGGCCTTTGCCTTTACACAAACAACCTGTTTCTCGGAATTGTTCATGCCATTGTTTAATGATCAGTGCTGTAAGAGGATCTACACTATACTTAGTATGAAAGTCACTCTGAACAGATATTACTGACCAACATTGCGCGAGACGTGGCGCTTTCTGTTGTCCCGACATCATTTGGCGCACTCTGCTACTATCTAGCGGGAACCGTGTAAAACTCTTACAGTTTGCTCTTTCCAACAGTGCGTTGTTCACGCACAAAGCTCAAATAATATAATAGTGATGATTTTTTAAAATCGATGATTCTTTCCGGAACGCCCTGTACAACCTCAGAACTTCTGCAGCGAGGGTAGATATTATTTAAGTACGTCTAACAATCTTCGACAGCTCTGATTCAACCAGACAAGCAACAAAGTATTATCATAACGTTTTCCTGCTCCAAAACACAATGTATAATTTTGAAAGAACCAGAACTGCCCATAGTTAATATTTTTAAACTGAAATTTTTGACTTTAATTGTCGTGTGTATTGTATCTATGGTCGTTATGCCGTGCATGTCCTTTTATCCTTAGGCTGACGTAATATCCTGCAGCAATACGAGACACTAAAAAAAAACGCCCTTGGTTCTTACCTGTAAGGATAATGTATCCAAACATGTGGTTCGGTCCAGTTCTCGCATGGAGATGGGTGAAGCTGCACTATGATCACATGTGGCGTATGGTATGCAAGCCAGAAGTTTCTTGCAATAATGTGATACGCGTTCTTGCTTCCTGTAAAAGAATCAGGTATGTTAAGGATGTTAACATTACCTAGGGCAAGTAAAAATGTAGCCAAGAAAAACACTTCTACTGTTAAGCAAATGTTTTTCATTGAGAATAATAATAATCGAATTTTGAAACACAGCGGAGTTGCAAATAATATCCCAGTGTACTTGACAGTGGTGTATCTAAGTGCATTGTGTAACTTTACAAACTGACGTTTACAACTGATGCTTCTGGTTTACCCGATTTCATAGAGAGTTGAATGCAATGCCTGGATTTGAAGCCCCGGCAAGCATTAATTTTAGTCTCCCAAAAATGTAATTATAATTTAAGTAACGAAGTTGCTCAAGTATCTCTGTAGTTACGTAAAGACTCCTCCATGACTAGCCGCTTGGAGAAGAAACAGCTTTACTCAAATGTCGTGTAATAAAACTTGCGTCAATTTTAAGTTACTGAGTGGTTAGGATCAGACTACAAACGTAAAGATTCTAAGTTTCATCCCTAAACAGAATTTTATCTCCCTTATCAATAATTTAATCATAATAATCTTATAAATCTGAACATGGTACATAGTACAGGGCGTAGAAGAAAATATGGAAAGATCATTAACACACCACATTACCATGCTTAATATAGTGTAGGGAAACCAATGGCATTCAAAACAGTTCCCCGTCGTCAAGGAATGGATTAATACAGATCTTGTATGGTTTTCAAGAGAATCTTATATCATACTGCCTGCAAAATTGTAAAATGTTGAGGTGACGATGATGGAGATGGACAATGATCATGCACCCTTCCCTCCAAAGTATACAAAGGCTCAGTAATATTGAGATCTGACGACTGTGGAGGGCAGGTGAGATGCGATGATTCATCTGGACGGCAAGATCTGTGTGGACAGGCCCCTGCCGTCTTGGAACACAGCATCACCATTGAGGAAAAAATATTGTGCCGTGCGATGGACCTGATCAACCAAAGTGGTCACATAATCCTTGGCAGTGATGCCATGACGCCACGGGGCCCATGGAATACCTCTATATGGCTGTCCAAATCATCACCGAACCTCTACCATGTTTCACTCTTGGGATGGAAACATGGCCAGAAGTTGCAGTATTGGAATTCCAGCATGTCCAACAGCTACTCACTTTTGGAGCACCCTTCACGCTGTTTTGGTGCTGACAAGGATCGCGAGTGCGATATTCAGCTCTGCAATGACTTTGGCAGCTGCCGTCCTCTTACTTTTCATTACAATCCTCTTCAGTGATAGTCTGTCACGACCACTCTACGCACATGTACGTTCATTTTGCGGCTTAGTGGGTTCCGTTTCTCCGCTTTTTTGCATGTGTTATACAAGGTGTGATTGAAAAGTTTTAAGAATGGATCCTCTACTGCATACTGGTTTGGCGGGCAGGTACACCGAGGGTGGGTAGTGAGTCATTGCCTTGCCCTTGAACGCCCTCTGACAGGAAACAGCGTTTCCTTTATTCTGTTCGTTGTGGCAGCTGGTTGAGTGCGGGTCTGTTAGGGCTTATTGCCGGATTCCTCCGCGTCAAAATGGACATAAAGTAGGAGCAACGAATTTGTGTGAAATTTTGTTTTAAAACCGGGAAATCAGCTTCTGAGACTGACGAACTATTAAAAACAGCTTTTGGAGATAATTGTATGAGCCAGCAAAATGTTTTTGTCTGGTTCAACAGATTTAAAAATGGCCACGAGTCATTTGAAGATGAACCACAGTCCTGCCGTCCTTCCACATGAAAAACGAATGAAAATGTTGTGAAACTTCGCAACTTAGTGCCCTCTGATCGTAGACTTGCAATTAAGGAGATGGCTGATGAACTTAATTTTAACTCAGTCAATTTTAACTGAAGATCTGAACATGCATCGAGTGTGCGCAAAATTCGTTCTGGAAGTGTTGCCAAGTGACCAAAGACAATACCGACTTGAAGAGTGCCAAGATCTGATTAATCGGACTAAAAATGACCCAGATTTGTTAATTACAGGTGACGAATCGTGGGTATATAGATATCATCCTGAAACCAAAATGCAGTCTTCGCGGGGGAAGACCCAAGGTTCACCATGACCGAAAAAAACATGGCAAAGTCGGTCGAAGGTGAAGTCAATGCTTGTGATTTTTTTTTTCGATTCTACCGGTACTGTGCATATGAATTTACCCCTGGAGGGCAGGCAATTAACCGGGAATACTACAAATGTGTTCTCGATCGTTTGTGCAAAAAGGTGTGGAAGAAAAGGCCTGCATTGTGGAAAGACAGGAGTTGGGTGCTACGCCATGACACTGCTCCGGATCGTCATGCCTTCTCCGTAGTTGAAATTTTGACGAAATACAAAACTACTGTGCTTCCACAGCCGCCATATTTCCCTGATTTGGCCCCTGCGGACTTCTACCTGTTTCCTAAACTGAAATTTTCACCGAAAGGGAAGCGATTCGACTCGACTGAAGACATCCAGGCAAGTACGGAGAGTGTCCTTAACACACTTCAGGAAAAAAAATTCCAGGAATGTTTCCAAAAGTGGAAACATCGTTGGAGTCGGAGTGTTCACTAAGAAGGGAACTATTTTGAAGGAAATGCATCACAGTAGCATGTAAGTACCACCATTGTACAATTACAAGCCCATTCCTAAAACTTTTCAATCACATCTCGTAAAACTTCCTTAGCGTGCCTCTTGAAAAAGCAAACACTTTGGCTAACTTGGTTACAGAAGCACCAACAATTTTCCCACGTTCGAATTAACTTAGCTCTGACATGATGCACTCACAAGTACATAGAATGCTCTGCTGACCGCGACTGACACTTGCAACGTACTGAGGACATTGCATAGGTGTCGTTAGCAGTCAAATACAACAGCGCCACCAGCAGGCTTGAATAGCATCTGCATTTATGTTCGGGCATACATTCAGCTGTATTCCCATATTTTTGCCCAACCCTTGTATGTTGCACCGTGGTTCGAAGTCCACAATGTATCTTACGCCACTCTGTAACTGGACGTGTAGACTAATTAAGTTTTTAGAGAGGAATAGCAAGGACATACAGGGTGTTACAAAAAGGTACTGCCAAACTTTCAGGAAACATTCCTCACACACAAATAAAGAAAAGATGTTATGTGGACATGTGTCCAGAAACGCTTAATTTCCATGTTAGAGCTCATTTTAGTTTCGTCAGTATGTACTGTACGACCTCGATTCACCGCTAGTTGGCCCAATTGAAGGAAAGTAATGTTGACTTCGGTACTTGTGTTGACATACGACTCATTGCTCTACAGTACTAGCAGTACAGTACAGTACAGTACAACCAGTTGTTTCCGTACCATGTACAGCGTGTGCAGGCACTATCAGCAGTTGATTGGCCTCCACGGGTACACTTCTGCGAATGGTTCATCCAACAATGTGTCATCCTCATCTCAGTGCAAATGTTCTCTTTACGGATGAGGCTTCATTCCAACGTGATCAAATTGTAAATTTTCACAATCAACATGTGTGGGCTGACGAGAATCCGCACGCAGTTGTGCAATCACGTCATTAACACAGATTTTGTGTGAACGTTTGGGGGGGCATTGTTGGTGATGTCTTGATTGGGCCCCATGTTCTTCCACCTACGCTCATTGGAGCACGTTATCATGATTTCATACGGGATACTCTATCTGTCCTGCTAGAACATGTGCCTTTACAAGTACGACACAACATGTGGTTCATGCACGATGGAGCTCCCGCGCATTTCAGTCAAAGTGTTCGTACGCTTCTCAACAACAGATTCGGTGACCGATGGATTGTTAGAGGCGGACCAATTCCATGGACTCCACGCTCTCCTGACCTCAACCCTCTTGACTTTCATTTATGGGGGCATTTGAAAGCTCTTGTCTACGCAACCACGGTACCAAATGTAGAGACTCTTCGTGCTCGTATTGTGGACGGCTGTGATACAATACGCCATTCTCCAGGGCTGCATCAGCGCATCAGGGATTCCATGCGACGGAGGGTGGATGCATGTATCCTCGCTAACGGAGGACATTTTGAACATTTCCTGTAACAAAGTTTTTGAAGTCACGCTGGTACGTTCTGTTGCTGTGTGTTTCCATTCCATGATTAATGTGATTTGAAGAGAAGTAATAAAATGAGCTCTAACATGGAAAGTAAGCGTTTCCTGACACATGTCCACATAACATATTTTCTTTCTTTGTGTGTGAGGAATGTTTCCTGAAAGTTTGGCCGTACCTTTTTGTAACACCCTGTATATTATACCCAATAGGTCCATGTGTAATACAGCTGAAACAAACTTTTGGGCTGCGGACCATTTCCCTTAACATAAAGCTCCTTAGTGCTCTAGTTCTATTGGAATAGCTAAAGACCTGTGCTGTTAAGCGGCAGTGAAGTTCCCCCAAATAGTTCTGAGGAGAAATCAATTAGGGCTGAGAGACAGAAGACTAATGCAGTCGAAATTATTGACTACCACAACAAATGCCATAGCATAAGCTCGCTAAGTCATGGACGACTTCTACAGCTCGATTAAATCCAGTGTCTCTACGTGGAATAGTTGCAGTGAGTGATCAAAAACTGTAATATTATTGTCATGTCATTTCTAGGGTATCCAGATAACTATTACATTTATGAAATGTGAGGGACAGAAATAAATTTCTGGAACCTCTCTACAATGTTAATTCTAGGAAATTATGGAATCACTCTGAATACTTAGCCATATCTCGTCTTTGAGAGAGCAAGCTGTACTGCTATAATATCCCATATTTTTGATAGCACATCACCTACTTGCAGCTAATCTCTGAGCAGCTATTCGTAGTGGTCATTAACTCGTGACTGTGTGGAAAGATTAGTGGGCTCAATCTGTTTGTCTTACTGTTTCAAAAAGGCGTAAAAAGTTTTAGTTAACTATCACGATGTCTAATTTGGTATCCACTGGAAACAAGATACGTTATATGATTTAAGATCGTGAACTGAACATTCGTAGTGCAAGTAAACAGTCATGTTTTCATTGCTATACACTGTACATGTTAATTAATGGTTTAAGTAAAAAGCGTGTTAGAGGACGCCTATAAACCTATCTTTATTTGTGCGGTATTCGTTCCTATACCTCTCATCCGACTACAATGAAACTTTGAATTGTTGTACACTCGCTCGTGAAGGTAGTTAGCACACCCATTTTACAATTGGAGACGCACCAAGCCTTTCAACAAAAGTGTGTATTTCGTATAGCTCCACTGCAGCTCATGTGTTTTCGGTGCTTGACTGTGCACATATGACATAACGGAATTCAATCAAATGCGAAGAACCACATTCTCTCTATCGTGTATGACATAACAAGTGGCGTTGACCGTGAAATTCCAGATTCCGATTGACATTAGATAACAGATATCACACGTATTATCTATCCTTTTTCCAGGTGAGTTTCTAACAGTCATCTCAAAGCATTACTTTCGCTCTCAAATCATTTACATACATAAATAAATTCCTGTTCCAAAATAGACCATGAATACGACATTTCGTAATAATGTAGAACGTGTCACTTTAACATAAGTTTTCATTACACAAAATATTAATTAATTTTTTATTTTTATTTTATTTTATTTTTTTTTTTTTTTTTACAGCTGCTACTTCATATCAAAGACTTCATCTATTGATTAGAAGGAGCTGTCATTCAGAAATTCTTTTAATTTGCTTTTAAAAGTTGGTTTGCTATCTGTCAGACTTCTAATACTATTTGGCAAATGACCAAAGATTTTTGTGGCAGCATAATTCACCTCTTTCTGTGCCAAAGTGAGATTTAATCCAGAGTGGTGAAGATCATCTTTTCTTCTAGTGTTGTAGCTATGCACTTCACTGTTATTTTAGAATTGGGATGGGTTATCAATGACAAATTTCATAAGTGAATATATGTATTGTGAAGGTACTGTGAATATCCCGACTTCCTTAAATAAATGTCTGCAAAGTGATCTTGGGTGGACTCCAGTTACAATTCTGATTGCATACTTTTGTGCAATACATACTTTCTTTCTTAATGACAAATTGTCCCAAAATATGATGCCATATTAAAGCAGTGAATGAAAATAGGCATAGTAGGCTACGTTACTGATATGCATAGCACCAAAATTTGCAATAACCCTAATAGCATAAGTATCTGTCAGCAGATCATCGATGTGTTTCTTCCAATTCAATTTTTCATCAATGCACACACCCAGGAATTTTGAGTAGTCTGCCTTACCAACAGACTTCTGTTCATAGTCTATATTTATCAATGGTGTTATGCCATTTACTGTACAGAATTGTATAAACTGTGTTTTCTCTAAATTTAGATAGAATCCATTTGCAGAGAACCACTTAATAATTTTCTGAAAGGCATTATTTACAATTTCCTCAGCTGATTCTTGCTTGTTGGTGTGATTACTATATTTGTATCATCAGCAAAAACAGCTGGTTTTGCGTCTTCATGAATGTAGAGTGGTAAGTCGTTAAAATATATTAAGAACAAATAAGGGACTCAAGACTGAACCCTTTGGGACACCATTTTTGATACCTCCTCAGTTAGAGGACTCTTCTGATTTTTGCAGACTATCTGTACTATTACTTTATACCGTCTTCATTCTTCCAGTTAAGTATGAATCGGACAATTTGTGCACTGTCCGACTCATACCACAATACGTAAGCTTATCTAGAATAATTTCATGATTCACACAATCAAAAGCCTTTGAGAGCCCAAGCGACAAGCGATTGGTTGATCTACATCTCAAACACAAAAGAATGAGTCATCAAGAGCTTCAGAAACAGACGGTCAATGGGAAAGAAGGCAGACAACTGTTCAAGCACACACTACTCAATCCCATTCATGTGAAACAGATAAGCAACAGGAAGCGTGACTGCAAACCACTCGACTACACACTGCTCGATCCAGGCGATCGCTGCACTCTAATTTAACTCTTTGTACATCCATTACTGTACCAATAATAATTTTACAGTATTAACATAAGTGTAGTTACTGGAAAAATAGATGAGTTTTGTGTATATTGCAGTGCCCTCAAATTTAAGAATGAAACGCCAAGAATACGCTGCACAGGGGGAAAAGTAAAACTTCCAGAATTACAGCCAAATTACATTCACCATATGAACTGCCATCAACGTAAGTATCAGGTTCACAAGCTAACTGAAACATTTCTTGGAAAAGCCAATATAAGCAAGTACAATTAATGTTTCCAAATGACATGATTCGGTGGAAAGTGCAACACGTAATGTGCTCGAGAATTTGATGACAACTTTCAAAGTGCAGGTACACTACCACCACTGCCGAATGCAGATCACAAATTTCTTCAACTTCATTTCATGGGAAACACTGATGAACAATTCAACCAACGTTGGCCATTCAGTACCAGAGGTCAACGAGAAATTGTCAGTGCATTACAAACTTCGTTCGATCAACACCACAAATTAATTCTGTTGTTCCGAACTGTCCTTGAACAAATGCCAGCTAACGGCTACAATTATAGTCAAAGCAAGCAAAACATCTGTCGGTCAAGATACAGTTGTGGTCGTTATAGTTGGCCAAGAATTTAACTCGTGTGATATAATTCTCCACTGCAGAAAAAAACGACGTTCAACGAGTCCAGAAACTCATCGCTTACACGATGGATCGCAACATCTGATTCTGTTTTGACAAGAGGGATATCATTTCGACATCAAATTGAGAAGTCCACAAAGAGGTTAGGAAACGAATAAGAAAGTCAGTGCCATGTCGCAAAAATGGTAAACCAGTCGATCTTTCCTTTGTTGGGTACCACTGTCATATAGCATTTATTAAAAGAAATTTCCACCATTATACTGTTAATTGTTCACTTATTTTACACAATGATGAGTTCAGCTTTGTAGCCACTCTCAAGTGAATGTTGACACGTTAAAATGTGTCTGAGCTGTCTGTGACATGACATCGTCGTAAACACATTTTTATGGCATTATGCACCAGTTGTCGTATTACAGGGTACTAGTACATACATGTTTTTTCGACGGTGACATGTCACAGTCAGCTCAGACACATTTTAACATGTCAGCATTCGCTTGAGAATGGCTACTAAGCAGAACTCATGATTCTATAAATTAAATGAACAATTAACAGTCAAATGGTGGAAATTTTTTTTTTTTTGAAAAAAAAAAGGTAAAGCAGTGCAGGGCATCCAGATTTATATTTTACCTACGCATGAGGCTGTCTACGCTAATCATCGGAACAATCCAGAATGGTCTCACTTGCGACTCCTGTCAATCTTCGTACGTGGAACAACATGACCCCAAAAACTGAGAACAGTAAACGCTCAGATGTGTACCACTTCATTTGAAGCTACCCAGCAATTACATCTTCGTTATGAAGGGGGATATACAATTGTTCGTAACTCTTTGTTCATACGTGAAATGATCTCACACGGTGACTGCTAGGAGAAGTGGGTGGACTTCTATTTGTGTTACCACAAAGGGCAAGGTTGCGCTTGCTGTGACTCATCTCTTGGGCGACTGAACCGTTCACTGCACATGCAAGGGTTGCACTGAATCTTGACTGAAACATTTTAAGTGCTACACTTTTCTAAATGAACTGACTCATAAATAAATAAGTTAACGTAAGAAAACGCTAATATCCAGTACGACCGTGCAGTGACGAATTCATTGTTTCTCTCTCTCTCTCTCTCTCTCTCTCTCTCTCTCTCTCTCTCTCCTTTTATTTCACAATCTCCCTGTTAGGTTACAGACATCGTATGGATATTCACCGAGGGGATGGGAACTGCATACCAATACGCTTGCATTCAGAAACCTTATCATTTATTACAGAAATCAATCATCAGATGCAACATTACCACGAGACTGATTACCTTCAGTCCCTTATGAACTGTGGTGTCACTGCCAGACACCACACTTGCTAGGTGGTAGCCTTTAAATCGGCCGCGGTCCATTAGTATACGTCGGACCCGCGTGTCGCCACTGTCAGTGATAACAGACCGAGCGCCACCACACGGCAGGTCTAGAGAGACGTACTGGCACTCGCCCCAGTTGCACAGCCGACGTTCATAGCAATGGTTCACTGACAACTACGCTCTCATTTGCCGAGACGATAGTTAGCATAGCCTTCAGCTACATTTGCTACGACCTAGCAAGGCGCCGTATTCAATTGATAATTAATATTGAAGCATGTATCATCAAGAGCGATGTTCTACAAATGTGGATTAAAGTTAAGTATTCCAGAAGCTACGTACTTTTCTTTATAGCATTCATTACGTATCCTGTTTCACACCTCACGCCAGCCTGCGTGAGTTTAAGCGCGTGCCTTTCGGCTTCCTCTCATTGTGTCTAGGCTGTCTTGTCTAGACACAACATGAACCAACAGGTGGAATGAATGTTGTGAGGCTTCAGCATGAAAAGCTTTATATTACATATCGAATAAATATCTGGTTCGTAACAGAATTACGGATATGCATACAAGTAAGGAATCCGAACAAACAGAATTTAGCAAGAGGAGAAACCGTAATTCCACTCCGACAGATTTTAGTAAAGTCGAGAGTTACACATTTATAGCAGCGGAAGTTAGCATTCTTTAATCCCTCCAGTGTGATTTCTCCCTCTAGCTAAGCGTACTGCTAACATACTGGTGGCCGTCTGCGACCACATGAAATCCGACACCATGCTAAAACCATTCACTGCATTTAATCAGCCTTGTTTTCAAAATATTGCGAATTAGTACCTCGCATTGCGATCTACGCAAATCACGTACAGGAAAGATGCTGCTCAGGACTCGCCACTGATTTCATAGTCCCACCACCTGTGTGGTTTCGAACTAACACAATACCCTAAGTGTAAGATCTTAAACTCCACGCGAATATAGTTAAACTTCAAACGCAATGGTTAAAACCGATTAAGTAGATCACCCACTACTCCTAATGGCGTTGATGCCATCAGATTTCAACGCGATATCAAATTCGAAATTTCAACGTGAGATACCATCTAACACCGCGTTCTAACAGAACGTGTGTAATCGCCGATTTTTTGGAGCCTGAGACAGCTCTCTCCGAAAATTCACAAAACTCCTCCGTTCGCTACTTTCAGAGCGCATTCTTTATGGAGGGGCCTCCGACCACGTCCACTGATGCACTAAGCCAACCACAAGGGCTGAGAAAGAGCGTGCAATCATTGGCCTCAGTTCTTTCAGAACTGAGAAAATGTTCCAGGATGTACGGGAACGCGCTACACACGATTCCACAGGCCCAAACAAAAGATTCAAATTAAGAACGTTGGGAGAACGCGCTTCTGCCAATGTGGCATGTCCCTGCTAGCCAGGTTTAAAGAAAGCGAATGAATTTTCCCTTCGTTCCAGAGAAAGAAAGAAACGGAGGAACTGCCTCTCACATGAAGCTGAGTCACAATTTATCAAAACTACACGTATTCGTCTTCGTTGAGTTATCACGATACCCATAAAAAAAGAGTCCATATGCACTCTCCAGGTAGCTTTCCTTTATTTCCATTTGGCCGGTGCTGAGTCAGCTGCCCGTTTTCAGATCTATGACAAGAAACTATTTTATCACTACAACTGATGCAAATTACAAACGATTTAAAATTTAAGTTTAGAGAACTTCAAGATTCATAGGAAATTAGTTATAACAAAAAACTGTGCAACCTACCATCTATTACAGTTACAGTGTAACCTGTCGAGTGTGAAACTTAAAGTTCACTATCATAAGTAGCCATGCACTAACTTGGTGAGGCTTTAAAAATTTTGCAACGGTCGCAGGTTCGAATCCTGCCTCGGGCATGGATGTGTGTGATGTCCTAGGTTAGTTAGTTTTAAGTAGTTCTAAGTTCTAGGGGACTGATGACCACAGATGTTAAGTCCCATAGTGCTCAGAGCCATTTGAAGCCTTTAAAAATTTGTTTTTAAGAAACCTGATTGGTGCAACACCCACAACGCTGAAAAGCCCCTCTCTTTGTCGAGAGTGGACTGATGTTATGAATAATGCTCCTAAGAACAGCATAAAATTACGGTGTGGAATTTAATAGCATTAAAATACTTTTTAATTTGTAAAGCAATTATCAATTTTTTCTAAATTATTTTATGGTGATCCTGACTGGTGCAAAGTGTGGTGTCACCGCCAGGCACCACACTTGCTAGGTGGTAGCCTTTAAATCGGACCCGCGTGTCGCCATTATCAGTGATTGCAGACCGAGCGTCGCCACTCGGCAGGTCTAGAGAGACTTCCTAGCACTCGCCCCAGTTGTACAACCGACTTTGCTAGCGATGGTTCACTGACAAAATACACTCTCATTTGCCGAGACGATAGTTAGCATAGCCTTCAGCTACGTCATTTGCTACGACTTAACAAGGCGCCATTACCAGTTACTAGTGATACTTTGAATCATGTACCGTCAAGAGCGACGTTCACCATTAATGGATTAAAGTTAGGTATTCCACCAGCTACGTCCGTTTTTTCTGAATTCTAATTTCCTTGTCCTGTTCCAGACCCCGCGCCAGCCTGCGTGAGCTAAAACGCGTGCCTTTCGGCTTCCTCTGGTAACACGGTGTTGGCTCTCCTGCCAACCGCAACACAAAGTTTGTTGCGCTGGAAACACATCGAAGAGCCAAAGAAACTTGTACACCTGTCTAATATTGTGTAGGGCCCCCGCGAGCATGCAGAAGTGCTGCAAAACAACGTGGCGTGGACTCGACTAATGTCTGAAGTACTGCTGCAGGGAACTGTCACCATGAATCCTGCAGGGCTGTCCATAAATTCGTAAGAGTTCGAGGTGGTGGAGATCTCTTCTGATCAGCATGTTGCAAGGCATCCCAGATATGCTCAATGATTTTCACGTCTGGGGAGTTTTGTGGCCAGCGGAAGTGTTTAAACTCAGAAGAGTTTTCTTGTAACCACTCTGTAGCAATTCTTGACGTGTGGGGTGTCGGATTCTCCTGCTGAAGTTGCCCAAGTCCGTTGGAATACACAATGGACATGAAGGGAAGCAGGTGATCGGATAGGATGCTTATGTACGTGTCAGAGTTGTATTTAGACGTGTCAGGGGTTCCGTATCACTTCAACTACACACGCCCCACACCATTACATAGCCTGCAGCAGCTTGAACAGTCCACTGCTGACATGCAGGGACCATGGATTCATGAGGTTGTCTGTTTACCCTTACAAGTTCATCCGTTCGATACAATTTGAAACGGGACTTGTCTGATCTGTCAACATATTTCCAATCATCCAGCCCAATGTCAGTGCTGACAGGTCCAGGCGAGGCGTAAAGCTTTGTGTCGTGCAGTCATCGAGGGTACGCGAGTGGACCTTCTGCTCCGAAATTCCATATCGATGATGTTTCGTTGAACGGTTTGCACGCTGACACTTGTTGATTGCCCAGCATTGAAATCTGCAGCAATTTTCGGAAGGTTTGCACTTGTGTCACATTTAACGATTGTCTTCGGTCGTTGTTGGTCTCATCCTTGCAGAATCTTTTTCCGACCGCAGCGATGTCGGGGATTTGATGTTCTACCGGATTCGTGATATTCACGGTACACTTGTGAAAGGGTCGTACGAGAAACATCCCCACTTCATCAGTAACTCGGAGATGCTGTGTCCCACCGCTCGTGCGCCAACTGTAACACCACGTTCAAACGCACTTAAATCGTGATAACCTGTCATTGTAGCAGCAGAAGTCGATCTAACAACCGCACCATACACTTGTCTTATACAAGTGTTGCCGACCGCTGCGCCGTATTCTGCCTTTTTACACACCTCTGTACTTGAGTAGCCCAGATACAAAAGCCGCTAAATGCATTTTTCGTCGATTTTGAGATGAGCACACTGACGTATAGGTTTTTTCAGCGCCAACCCGATGGATACGTTTCAGGGTGCTAACCGCGCTATAGACTGTTGAATATGGCTGTCGAAAATCGTGTTCGATTGCGAAAGTTGCTAACTTCACGTTCTATTCGGGTGCAGTCCGCCCAGGTAGCTGAGTGGTCAGCGTGACAGACTGTCAATCCTAAGGGCCCGGGTTCGATTCCCGGTTGGGTCGGAAATTTTCTCCGCTCACGGACTGGGTGTTCTGTTGTCCTAATCATCATCATTTCATCCCCATCGACACGCAGGTCGCCGAAGTGGCGTCAAATCGAAAGACCTGCACCAGGCGAACGGTCTGCCCGACGGGAGGCCCTAGCCACACATTTCCATTTTTTATTCGGGTGCAAAGCGCGCTAAATGTCCAGCGTTTCCAAAACCAGCCAAGTTCAACACGTACGGATTCAGACCACGCTAACTGACATCAGACTTACCGGACTAGACATTCAAATCTATAATTCGGTTTGTTGTGATTGGAACGAATATTTTCCTTATTCAGAGTTAGGTTGGCTGCTCTGTACCAAACGAGTACGCAACAGTGAAGTTCTCGCTGCCGATGCTTTGTCGAAACATTCACTGTTAAGCACAGTTAGTCTGATCAGCAGGATTTGTATTTGGACCAGAACGAGACTCCCGGAAAAGGAAGGGCCGTCCTGCTCAGTGGAAAAGAAATGTTTCCAAAGCAGAAAGATAAGAACACGAAAAGTGTTATTAAAGCAGTTTTATGCAGTGAAAACTTTGTTGACACTAATTATGACATACGCGGCAGGCGTAGTGCAAGTGACTGGTAACTGGCATTTCCAGATTCAAAAACCCAAAAAAATCATTTTCTTCAAAAGAAAATCAAATTTGTCTAATTCGTGCAGAGCCCTTCTACAATTTTGAAGCTGGAGAGGGAAAGAGCACCCTAAAGAGGGGAAAACATTGCAGCAAAGATAACGGCCCAACACCAATCACAGCAGTTGTAGAACTTTCAAAAGTCAAATTCGGAGACGTTAAAAAACTTTTGGAGCTCCATTTTGGTGCAGGTTGGGTGACCAACAACAAACTCAAATTCCACACCGAGGTGTCAGGTGAGCAGGAAGGCAAACCTAAGAGTCGCTCCTGCCGCTGCCAACCATCAGAACGAGGAAGAAGCCGGAAGCGATTTTGAGTTGATGGAGGGCGTTGAGGTCGGTGTCATTTATAGTAGTTTTTATCTAATTTCATTTTCTAGAATTGTTTGTCGTTGTTTTTAATAAGATGCAACTTTCCACCAGTTTTATTATTTTCTAAAATTTCAACGATGTTTTTACTAATACGCAATTTGGAGTTTATTTACTTTCTACAATATCTTGTGATGTCGAAAACACGATGGTGTGTTTAAAAAAGACCTAATGCTTTACTGTATGGTTAAATGATAATGGCGTCCTCTTAGGAAAAATATTCCGGAAGTAAAATAGTCCCCCATTCGGATCTCCGGGCGGGGACTACTCAAGAGAACATCGTTATCAGGAGAAAGAAAACTTGCATTCAACGGATCGGAGCGTGGAATGTCAGATCCCTTAATCTGGCAGGTAGGTTAGAAAATTCAAAAAGGGAAATGGATAGGTTAAAGTTAGATATAGTGGGAATTAGTGAAGTTCGGTGGCAGGAGGAACAAGACTTTTGGTCAGGTGAATACAGGGTTATAAATACAAAATCAAATAGGGGTAATGCAGGAGTAGGTTTAATAATGAATAAAAAAAAACAGGAGTGCGGGTAAGCTACTACAAACAGCATAGTGAACGAATTATTGTGGCCAAGGTAGACACGAAGCCCACGCCTACTACAGTAGTACAAGTTTATATGTCAACTAGCTCTGCAGATGATGAAGAAGTTGATGAAATGTATGATGAGATAAAAGAAATTATTCAGATAGTGAAGGGAGATGAAAATTTAATAGTCATGGGTGACTGGAATTCGACAGTAGGAAAAGGAATAGAAAGAAACGTAGTAGGTGAATATGGATTGGGGCTAAGAAATGAAAGAGGAAGCCGCCTGGTAGAATTTGCATAGAGCATAACTTAATCATAGCTAACACTTGGTTCAAGAATCATGAAAGAAGGTTGTATACATGGAAGAACCCTGGAGATACTACAAGGTTTCAGATAGATTATATAATGGTAAGACAGAGATTTAGGAACCATATTTTAAATTGTAAGACATTTCCAGGGGCAGATGTGGACTCTGACCGTAATGTATTGGTTATGAACTGTAGATTAAAACTGAAGAAACTGCATAAAGGTGGGAAGTTAAGGAGATGGGACCTGAATAAACTGAAAGAACCAGATGTTGTACAGAGTTTCAGGGAGAGCTTAAGGGAACAACTGACAGGAATGGGGTAAAGAAATACAGTAGAAGAAGAATGGGTAGCATTGAGGAATGAAATAGTGAAGGCAGCAGAGGATCAAGTAGGTAAAAAGACGAGGGCTAGTAGAAATCCTTGGGTAACAGAAGAGATACTGAATTTAATTGATGAAAGGAGAAAATATAAAAATGCAGTAAATAAAGCAGGCAAAAAAGAATACAAACGTCTCAAAAATGAGATCGAGAGGAAGTGCAAAATGGCTAAGCAGGGATGGCTAGAGGACAAATGTAATGATGTAGAGGCTTATCTCACTACGGGAAAAATAGATACTGCCTACAGGAAAATTAAAGAGACCTTTGGAGAAAAGAGAACCACTTGCATGAATATCAAGGGCTCAGATGGAAACCCTGTTCTAAGCAAATAAGGGAAAGGAGAAAGGTGGAAAGAGTATATAGAGGGTCTATACAGGGGCGATGTTCTTGAGGACAATATTATGGAAATGGAAGAGGATGTAGAGGAAGATGAAATGGGAGATACGATACTGCGTGAAGAGTTTGACAGAGCACTGAAAGACCTAAGTCGAAACAAGGCCCCAGGAGAAGACAACATTCCATTCCATTAGAACTACTGACGGCCTTGGGTGAGCCAGTCCTGAAAAAACTCTACCATCTGGTGAGCAAGATGTATGAGACAGGCGAAATACCCTCAGACTTCAAGAAGAATATTATTATTCAAATCCCAAAGAAAGCAGGTGTTGACTGATGCGAAAATTGCCGAACTACCAGTTTAATAAGTCACAGCTGCAAAACACTAACTCTGATTCTTTACAGACGAATGGGAAAACTGGTAGAAGCCGACCTCGGGGAAGATCAGTTTGGATTCCGTAGAAATGTTGGAACACGTGAGGAAATACTGACCCTACGACTTATCTTAGAAGAAAGATTAAGGAAAGGCAAACCTACGTTTCTAGCATTTGTAGACTTAGAGAAAGCTTTTGACAATGTTGACTGGAATACTCTCTTTCAAATTCTGAAGGTGTCAGGGGTAAAATACAGGGAGCGAAATGCTATTTACAATTTCTGCAGAAAGCAGATGGCAGCTATAAGAGTCGAGGGGCATGAAAGGGAAGCAGTGGTTGGGAAGGGAGTGAGACAGGGTTGTAGCCTATCCCCGATGTTATTCAATCTGTATATTGAGCAAGCAGTAAAGGAAACGAAAGAAAAGTTCGGAGTAGGTATTAATACCCACGGAGAAGAAATAAAAACTTTGAGGTTCGCCGATGACGTTGTAATTCTGTTAGAGACAGCAAAGGACTTGGAAGAGCAGTTAAACGGAATGGACAATGTCTTGAAAGGAGGGTATAAGGTGAACATCAACAAAAGCAAAACGAGGATAATGGAATGTTGTCGAATTAAGTCGGGTGATGCTGAGGGAATTAGATTAGGAAATGAGACACTTAAAGTAGTAAAGGAGTTTTGCTATTTGGGGAGAAAAATAACTGATGACGGTCGAAGTAGAGAGGATATAAAATGTAGACTGGCAATAGCAAGGAAAGCGTTTCTGAAGAAGAGAAATTTGTTAACATCGAGTATTGATTTAAGTGCCAGGAAGTCGTTTCTGAAAGTATTCGTATGGAGTGTAGCCATGTATGGAAGTGGAACATGGACGATAAATAGTTTAGACAAGAAGAGGATGGAAGCTTTCGAAATGTGGTGCCACAGAAGAATGCTGAAGATTAGATGGGTATATCACATAACTAATGAGGAGGTATTGAATAGAATTGGGGAGAAGAGGAGTTTGTGGCACAACTTGACAAGAAGAAGGGATCGGTTGGGAGGACATGTTCTGAGGCATCAAGGGATCACAAATTTAGCATTGGAGGGCAGCGTGGAGGGTAAAAATCGTAGAGGGAGACCAAGAGATGAATACACTAAGCAGATTCAGAAGGATGTAGGCTGCAGTAGGTACTGGGAGATGAAGAGGCTTGCACAGGATAGAGTAGCATGGAGAGCTGCATCAAGCCAGTCTCAGGACTGAAGACCACAACAACAACAATGATGAACATTCATTTCTGTTAAATAAATCAGTTTTCACTGGTAAAATACTGTCACGTTCGTACTTTTGTATGCCAGCTTTGTATAATTTTCAGACATCTCCAAATAAAACGTATTTTGTTTGTATTCACAATAATTACATTCCATTCTTCTGTCATTCCTAACATATCACTGAATGTTTGTTTCCTGATTCAGTCTATTGTTTGCAAAACCTTCTAACTGCATAAATCGGGTGCAAAAACCGCTAAGTCAATATTTCACTTAAGATTTTAACGTATAAAGCATGATCGCAGATTGCAGTCATCAATAGCGATTGATTAAATTTTTTTACTTGTTTTTAAAAAAGAAATGAAGTCGTTAACTTTAATAACTTGGGTGGGACGAGTTTTTCGCGATTATCTCGGTTTCGCTTATTATGCAGTTTACAGCTTTTGTTTCTAGGCTACTCATTTGAATACGGATGCCTATACCAGTTTCTTTGGCGCTTCAGTGAAATATATCAAAGGTGTTCTTAAATGTAAGAAATGAAACATCGATGACAACATTATCATTATTCAACTTTAAAAGAGCTTTAAAACATTTCAAAAAATATCTTGTGTGCCTTCCGTTTGGCGATCATAGAGCACAATTTAAACTACCTGTCCTCTGCTGCGGACTTAGCAGGGCGTCTCACAATTATCTGTTCTTCAGAAATCCTTTTCTTACCATTGCCGGTCTACATTTGATATTCTCTGCTTCGGCCACCGTCACTTACTTTGTTGTCCAAATGGCAAAACTCTTCAGCTGCTGTAAGTGCCTCGTTTCCTAATCTATTTGCCGGCCGCTGTGGCCGAGCGGTTCTAGGCGCTTCAGTCTGGAACAGCGCGACCGCTACTGTCGCAAATTCGAATCTTCCCTCGGCCATGGATGTGTGTGATGTCCCGAGGTTAGTCAAGTTTAAGTGGTTCTAGGTTCTGGGGACTGATGACCTCAGATGTTAAGTCCCATAGTACTCAGAGCCATTTGAACCTAATCTAATTCACTGAGCATCATGTGACTTAATCTGACTACATTCCGTTATCTTGTTTCGATTTTGTTGGTGTTCACTTTATATCCTCCTTTCAAGACGCTGTCTATTTCGTTCAACTACTCTTGCAAGTCCTTTTCTGTCTCTGACAGGACTATAATGTCATCAGCAGTTTTTATTCCTTCTCCCTTAACTCTAATTGCTACTCCACATTTCTCTTTGGTTTACTTTACTGTTTGTTCGACATACAGATTGAGTAACATAGTGGATAGGCTACAACGCTATCTCACTTGTTTATCCACCTCTGCTTCCCTTTCTTGTCATTTGGATCTTATAACTGCCGTCTGGTTGCTGTAGAAGTTGTTGATAGCCTTTCGTTCCCTGATTTTACCCCTTATACCTTCAGAATTTCAGAGAGAGTATTCCGGTCAATACGTCAGAAGCTATATGAATGCTTGGTGTCTGTTCTTCCGGACGGGTGGGAATGTGGGTCGGCTGAGAGGCGTTCTCAGATAGTCCTCGCAGTTGGTGGCGCAGTGGTTAATCCTACTGCCTAGCAATCTGGAGATCATGGTCAGGCACATATTTTCATTTGTCGCTGCTGATGCCACACGAACACAATAACCTCTCCACTTTCCTTTCTCCTCCTTTTCCCCAAGTCTACAAATGCTATAAACGTAGATTTGCCTTTCCTTAATCAATCTTCTAAGGTAAGTCATAGGGTCAGTTTTGCCCAGAGTGCCCATACTGAGACACCCAGCATAAGTACATAACATGGCCTCAGTATCAGACGTGGCCACCACAGAGCTCCTTGGTGACGAGTCACAATATTCGTTTAACTACAACATGCCACTGAAAGTACTGAATCCCTGTGGAAGGCACTCACCGGCTGGACACGGGGGCAGGTGCGCTGCGATGACGATGATGACCCTGTCAGGTACCGTGTAGGTTGGCAGCTGCCACAGGGCTCGCAGGGAATGGACGTCGCGCTTGCCTTCTGCAACAAGGAGCCGGCACCGTGCCTGGCCGGCAGGGACGCGGGACTCTGCCGTAATGAGCGCTGTCGTTACCACCACATCCGCCTGGGCCTCCCCCACTGTCTTCAGGAAGAAGGCAGCGAAACCGTCTGGCTGGTGGCCCCAGAGCGCCACCTCTAGCGAGGAGAGAGGCCGTGGACAGTAGCTGCCGACAACTTCCCACAATCTAACTGAATGCTCCCTGAATAACAGAAAAAGCGTTTTATGCAACTTAAGCATAGCGTTGTCCTCAATGAATACTTCTTTGTTTGATAATGCAGCACAGTGATAAGTACCCGGAAGACCTCGGTATGTTATAGAATTTTAGAACTACAGTCCGATTAAAATTTCTTGATAGTTGACACTTTGAAACATCCCCTTAGAAAAATTAAGAAAGACTGTGCTGGTAAACCTCTTACGTTATTTGTTTTTCAAATAGGTGAGCAAAACTGAACGTACTCAGACATTTCTCTCTTTACTTATTCTGATCAACACTAAACTGACACACAACATTTTTAGCGCAACGCAATCTGACTTTCAATAATACCTACAAAAGAATGGCCCTGACCAAAAATAATCTATACTTTTCATGAATCACTTACCTCACAAAAATCTTCGTTACTCGAACTACCGCAATACAGCGAGCGCCAATACTGCCAGCTAAATAAAATATTCTAACTACTGAAGGCACTAACTACTGATAGGCATAGTTAGCAAATGAAAGAGTTTGATAGAGAACAAACAATGTATTTACCTAAATAGTGTTCAAAACTCATAATATATATATATATATATATCAGTTCATGACATCCAGTCTTACAAATTTCCTTTTTCTGATGGACACATGTCCGGATTGTCCACTCTCAAAACTCTGCCATCTCTCTCCCCACATCCACCACTGCTGGCGGCTCACCTCCAACTGCGCAACGCTACGCGCTGGTCACATCCAACTGCCCAAAACTACAATAGCAAATTTCCAACAATGAAAACCAGCCACAGACTGCACACAGCACAGTCAGTTATTTTCATACAGAGCACTACGTGGCGTTACCAACATAAAAACCTAAACAGCCTACTTACAACTTCACACGTTGGAGCTGGTTTCCTCCAATCAGAGCGCTCAAGGACACACCCGAACAGTTCGTCGTTGCCACACTGCTACAACAATTGGTCACTTCACTTCCAGTTCCTTGTCCAGCTTTCTTTCTTAATGAGTATGAATCCCGAACCATGGGTCTGGTAATTTTCTTTCGTATATCATACATGACAACCACGTCAAAAACAACACACACACGCACACACACACACAACGATGGTAACGATATATACCAAAAATCTACTAATACAAATGTTGCTGGCCCCTGTTTTGATCACAGTTGAGGTAGATTATTCCTACCCGTCGGTTAGGAGTCTGAAGATGGAGTAGTAAAACGCTGAAACTGGTTGTCAAATAAAATGAGGCTGTAAACTTGACGGCTATGACATCCTGAGACTTGGTTCTGTCGTTTATCTCATACTGACGAGGGAAACTCCCCATGGCACACTCCTCAGATTTTGTGGTAAAAGGGGCCAGTAGACATCCCGTCGAACCTTAACACAGATTAAGCATGACAACAGGAGGAAGGTGTACTGAACTGTGAAAAAAAGCAGAAAAATAGAAACAATGAACGGTCCAAGAAGTAAATTTAGATCGCCGGCCGAAGTGGCCGAGCGGTTCTAGGTGCTACAGTCTGGAACCGCGCGACCGCTGCGGTCGCGGGTTCGAATCCTGCCTCGGGCATGGATGTGTGTGAAGTCCTTGGGTTAGTTAGGTTTAAGTAGTTTTAAGTTCTAGGGGACTGATGACCTCAGAAGCTAAGTCCCATAGTGCTCAGAGCCATCTGAACCATTTTTTAAATTTAGATCAGACTGACAACGTCGTGGTTAAGTTCGGTCAGAGGGTTAGCTGCCCTCTCTAATAAAAACAAAAATGAGTGAATGGATCAACGACGAACTTCAACGGGTGTCATGGGACATCCGCTCCGAACAGATGCGACGAACAAAATGCGATTAAAATAAACTGCCAAGCAGGCGAGCCGTGTTAAAACCTCCCACGCGCCAATATTTTTTTTCCGCTGTCCGCTGTACTCAAATTCGTGTCGGTGTCGTTGTGTAACGTCCATTTGCAACACCGAGGTGTAAGAAAGGGACTTATAGTGACAATTGATTCTGCACAACTACTCTGTCAGCAGCCGAAAGGAAGTGGCTTTCGAATGGGAACCGCAAATTTTTGATAAGAAGGCGACAAGTCGACCGCATTCTCCACCAGAGATTACGTTTTATGTGTCATAGACGGCATCAGTGACAGTACATGTGCCATATGAGAGGAATCTCTTACTAGGCACCTAATTTGTATGCCTGGTAAATGAGTGAGATATGGCTCCTTGCCAGATTTATGGGTTCGTACGAATGTGAATGTGAACACTCCCAAGGAAATGATAAAAATATAGTTTCTCTGCGCTCCGTCAAAACACGTGATTTTTACATTTTGAAGTTGCGTTCCGTTTTGAAAATTGAGACTTTTGAATCCCTTTGTTGTAACATAGTTCACATTCACTTATTTGTTGTTTTCATTCTGTGAGACGTCTATGTGGTATCTCGCCTGCTCTCACTATGCATCAATTTTACTTGCGACAGTAACTTATTCTTACCACATGGCTTACATTCTATAACCAATGAATAGTATGACAACTGCCAAGACTACAGGAAGAGAACACGCATTTGAATGACCGGACGGACAGTTCATAATGTTATGGGAATAAAAAAGGGAGAAATGGCGCGAGAGAGCTCGTCGTCCAACATCGTAACCACTTCACCAAGACGGCGCAGCAGTTGATTTTTGCTAAATATTCCATTTATTAAGCTTCAACCGTTCACTGTTTCTATTATACTGTTCTTTTCAGTTGAGCACGCCTTCTTCCTGTTTTCGTGCTTCTGAGTAAAACCACTCAAATACAGCGAGTGAGTGAAAACATTCACATAACTGACATGGCCGCGGAGACTAGTTTCATTCGATTGTTCCATTCGACTGAAAAACGGACTCAACGAAAAAACAAAAGGCTGACCAAATGGTTCAAATGGCTCTGAGCCTTATGGGACTTAACTTCTGAGGTCATCAGTCCCCTAGAACTTAGAACTACTTAAACCTAACTAACCAAAGGACATCACTCACATCCATGCCCGAGGCAGGATTCGAACCTGCGACCGTAGCGGTCGCGCGGTTCCAGACTGTAGCGCCTAGAACCGCTCGGCCACCTCGGCCGGCTAAAAGGCTGACCAATCGTCTGTTAAAAACAGTCGATTGTCCCATCACTACAACCTGTGATCCGTTATCTACTGCTTTCAGGGTCTCGTGGGCGAATAGAGCGAACTGGGTTTCACACGACCGTTGTTTTCGAAACCCATGTTGTTTCCTACAGAAGAGATTTTCGGTCTCCAGAAATGTCATAATGCGCGAGCATAAAACTACTGTCCAGTTCAGATTACTTGATAGTTAACGTCTGTCACTTGCCGGTACAGTGTTGCCACATCGGCTGTTGGCTGTCGCTCGGTTACACACAGATACACCAACGCGCGCGCGCTCCCGCTGTTTCGCAGACGAAAGTCGAAGTGACGGCCGTGAAGTATGTCGCAAATGAGCGCTGCTCTGTCAACAGCTGATTTTAAGTGACAAATGTTGAACTACGGTAGACGACGCGTTTTGTAGCCCTAAATTGAAACTCATGTCCTACGCTAACCACGTCTTGATGTGCAGTGTTCAAATGCGGCGAGGTGCAGTGTATCCGAGGAAAAAAACGCTACCAGTCTGCGGCGAGGTGCAGTGCATCCGAGGAAAAAAAAACGCTAACCAATCTGCAGCAGAACCAAAATCACTATTGCTATGTTCACGGCTATTAAAACTAATCTCTAACACCAAACTCAAGTCAGAAAAAATTAAGTTTCCCCGTTAAAAGCAAACTGCTATCGGTGGTTACATTGGCTACAAGAGCTGCAGCGTTACAAACCGACGAGCAGTCCTGGTTAGCACTTGATTGCAGATTATAGGCGACATAGGGAGATCAAAAACGAAAAAAGGGAGATAGGAAGAAAAATAAATGCAAATAAAAAGTCAACACGATTATGAAAATGATGCGGCAAAGTAGTAGAAATAAAAAATATACATTTAAACTAATTAATTGAATTAAAAATAATAACCAAACTTTTTTATTTCGGTTTAGAAATAACAAAAAGCTCTCGCTACATCTGACGAGATCCGTTCCGGCGATGTTCTTCTGTACATCGGGGTTATGCCCCAATCATTACGCTTTGCCACAACACTGCGTTAAGCATTTGTATTTATGACTGTGGTGCTCCAGTCGCAACGATGAATTGCAGTCTTGAAAAATTCGGCTGCACGCAATGTCGTGCGAAGCTTATCTAATGTAAGCCGATCTCTGCGGTTATGATAACTGTCTATGTGACCCAGAACCGCGTCTTGGGTGGAAGCACCCAGTAATGTTCGGTCAGTGCTGTGTATGAAACGACTATATATCATTAGCATCCTCAGTTATGTTCGGTTAGTGCCGAGTCGGTGGGTGATGGTTGAAGTGATCACTACAGCAAAACTCTACTCATACCAGTGCTGCTGGCCCCTGTTTTGATCACAACCGAGGTACATTCTTCCTACATGTCGGTCAGGGGCCTCAAGATGGCATAGTAAAACGCTGAAACTGGTTGCCAAATAAAATGAGGTTGGAAACGTGACGGCTGTAAGGTATTTAACTTGATACTCTATCGAACAGCCGAGTCCCGCAACCATCTCTAAAAATATAGACGTACAGAAACAAGCCTCCGTCGGTTGCGGCCGTTACGTGACTGTTTTCACTCGCTCACCGTATTTGAGTGATTTCGCTTTCACCTTTACCAGTCTTTTCGGTTATACGTGAACCAAGACCAGCGTTGACAACTCTATTAGAGACAAATAAAGTATCTTATTTCAAGGAGATTTGATGAAACGTATAGTTCTAAAAATAAAGATATTCAAAATGTTATATGTTTTCTCACTGAAATACAAATTTTCGTAATTGTGGCATTAATATCAATTTTTTGTTAGTTTTAAAAACTTGATATCTGGTGCTGCTCTGTAGATTTGTGTGTATGTAAATGGACAATCTCTTTCCAACACGTTTTTGTTAGGTCTGTTTCTTGTCTTTTTTTTCGGTACAAATTTTGCAATTGATTTTAAACTAGCTTCCCGATAAGCTAGAGACTTGGACCTTTCACCATAACTCAGAACTCGAGAACACCGTAATATTAACTTGTTTTCGAGTCTGGTGTGTGGCGGAGGGTACTTTAAAATGCTTTTTTTTCCAGTCTCTGATCAAAATTGAATTCTTTAGACGATGACCGGTTTCAGTCTGTAATGACCATCTTCAGATCTTTTTTACACCATGTCCTAAAGCGATACGGCCATAATGGCATCGTCAAAACATATAAATATAATCAGCATAGCATCGTCACATAGATTTAAACTATGACGTAGAATAGGCAACATCGTCCACATAGTGATTATTGCCAACTAGCCAACTATGTGGACGATGTGGCCTATTCTACACCATAGTTTAAATCTATGTAACAATGCTACGCTGATTATATGTTTTGACGATGCCATTGTGGCCGTATCACTTTAGGACATGGTGTAAAAAAGATCTGAAGATGGTCATTACAGACTGAAACCGGTCATCGTCTAGAGAATTCATTTGTGATCAGAGACTGGAATAAAAAAGCATTTTACGGTATTGGATCACTGTTTGTACACGCGATTATGTCGCAGTTGGTGGAGGATACTTTGTTTTTCGGTCTGTCTGTCTGATATAAATTTTGCATTTGATTTTAAACTACGTGCCCTCTAAGCTAAAGACTCGACACTTTCAGCTTAACCCAGAACTGGATGACAGTGCAATATTAACTCGTTTTCTTTCCTGGTGTATGGCGAAGAGTAGGTATTTGGTGTACCACTGTCATTTCCCTGCTTTCTTGTTCCAGTCGGGAATGTTTCGCAGTTAAGAACGACTGCTGCTAAGCTTCCTTGTCAATTCGATTCTCTCTCATTTTTACATTCGCGGTCTTTTCGCGAGATATGCTTATGAGGAAGCAAAATATTGGTTGACTCAGCTGAAGAGAAACTGAAATAAACCTGAAGTTTGCCACATCTCTCTGCTGTAATCTCATCAAAATGTTTTAAATCAGTTGAATAATTTCACACACACAAGGCTAAAAATCTGAAAACAATTTTTAAATAGAAAAACTTTTTAATATAAAACGGTTTTAAAATGGACTAAGAAATATTAAATAATCTCTCCTAGCCCCATACAGATTCCTAACGTCAAACAGATAGCCCTGAAAATTTGTGTTTGTGAATTTTTAATAGCTATGATACTACCTGTAAAACTGGAAACGATGGGGGCGAGTATGTAGCTGATGAGTTAATTTTCTGTACAAAATATTTACCTTTCACACAAATAAATAGCTGAACATTCAACTAATATTGCATTTGTGGACATCATTACACATTGCCTATAAAACGGAATGCAAGCTGTCGCTGAAACGAGGCGAGATATCTTTCTTCTTCATATATTATTAAGTGAACCATTGCACTCATCTTTGCATCCCCAATCATGGCTGCAATACGTCCGGATTTCCACGGATTGGTGCTAATTATCGGGGCATCCATAGGTGTGCTGGAAGGATTTTTATATAACTGTCCGGGATAAACGTGAACCTGAGGAAATTCGATTGATTGGAAATAGAGTGTAATAAACATTAGTTAAAATCATTTAAGGAAGACAGAACCATAGATGGTTTCTTCGTTTCAGTCCATTGGAAACACAGCGGTAAGCACGCTTAGACCCTCTCCTATACGCTTATAGAGCAGCAATAGCAAATTTCAATGAGGACGTCCTAGGTCGGACATGGAACTGGAATATCGCTTAGATCACATTTGTGCTCCAGACGGCGCACGCATTTGAGGTGACCATCAGTCCCTCGGTTTCCCCTTCTTTCGCGACAGTCACGATATTCCTATCTCTGTCCCAAATTTATTCGAAAGCAATTCGGGACACCTATTTGTCATGGATTCAAAAATTATGAAATGATTTATCCCGAATTGTAGGTTCATTTCACCTGTATAGTATGGTGTTACTGAAAGGGTATTTTCCTAAATAAGAACTGTATGAAGCAGTGACAAAATACAGTTTGTAGTAGAAACTGCGAAAGCAATGTTAATAACTAGAGTCAATTATTATGAAACTTGAGTTGATTGTTTTCATAACTCTATTGAAGAATACAGACCTGCCGAAGAAAATTTACAACACTGATGATTACTGTATTCGCACTCCTTCATCTTAGAAGATACAAATAAAATGTAAATTAATATAATTTTTTGTAACAAATTAAAAGTTTGCATTTAATAGGTTCAATTAAGAATTTCGTGCAATATCAAAATTTTTATGTGTCCCGAATTTGATTCTAGAAAATATGGTCACCTTAACACACTGAACCTTGTTAAGCGGCTAATAGAACCTTAGGTGTGTACAAGGGTTGAATGAAAAGTAATGCCTCCACCTTCGTTAATTAGGTTCGAATGGGAATATTTTAATAAATCAAACACAGAAATAATCCTTAGAATGGGATCTGTAATTACCAATATTCACTTTTCCACATAATCACCAGCTAATTGGACACATTTGTACCAACGATGAACAAGTTTTCTGAAGCCGTCACAGAAGAAGTCGACACTCTGTTTCCGCAACCACAGTCTCACAGTTCTCTCAACGACTTCATCAGAAGCATAATGATATCCTTTCAAATCGTCGCCGGCCGGTGTGGCCAAGCGATTCTAGGCGCTACAGTCTGAAACCGCGCTACCGCTACCGTCGTAGGTTCGAATCCTGCCTCGGGCATGGATGTGTGTGATGTTCTTAGGTTAGTTAGGTTAAGTAGTTCTAAGTTCTAGGGGACTGATGACCTCAGAAGTTAAGTCCCATAGTTCTCAGAGCCATTTGAACCATTTTTTGCAGATCGTCTTTCATTGTCGGCAACAGATGGAAGTAACGCAAAAGGAGTTCCTGGCAAATTTCAAGTCTGTTCTCTTTCATTTCAGGAGTCAGCATCTGGGGTACCCATCGTGCACAGATCTTCCGATAGCCAAGCAAAGTAATATGGTAATTTTAATTTTAATAATTAACAGCTTCAGTTGCACTGTTTACCTAGAATTTACCTACGTTTCAGTCGGGATAGCCCAACCTTCTTGAGAGTAACAGTAACTACCTTTTGCCCATAGTGGACATCGTCAAACTAAAACTACAAATCCATAAATCATCGTTCGACTATAAAACTTATCTGGAACTGCCTCGGCCCCACTTCGCGACCGCGATGCAGCAGCCACTAGTGATCCCGACTGAAACCTAGGTAAATTCTAGGTAAACGGTGCAACTGAGGCTGTTAATCATTAAAATTAAAATTAATATTTACACAGTTGCTGACAGGGCCGCGAAATGTTGAAGATATTTAATAATGTGACCCTTACGCTCTTGTGAAATGTGCTTGCAAATTTCTCTCTGAGCGATACGACCATCGTCCTGAATCAATCTGTCAACATTTTTGCTTGTGAAACTCGGTGGTATCTGTCACAGGACGTCCAACTCTTTGTTTGTCACGCAGGTCAGATGTTTCCTCCTAAACATCTTTAAACACACTCGCCCAACGACGTACAGTACTCACATCAACACATTCACCATAAACTGCTTTCATTCCCTGACGAATCTCCTTTAGGGTGACACCTTCTGCAGTCAAGAATTCAGTGACCGCACGTTGCTTAAATCGCATTGACCGACATTATGCGCAGGATTCCATACTTTACACTGTAACAACACACCCGCCAACTGGCGCTGTAGAGAAGAGGCTACGGAACAAGCCAGTAGCTGCCACATACCAATGCAGCCAACTGTTGAAGAGTTACGAAGGTGGGGGCATTACTTTTCAGTCAACCCTCGAATGAACATTACGCCGCAAACCACGGCTTCCTACCTATCCCCATGTCTGAAATACATGTGATCAAAGTTGTAAAGACCATTTTGGAACACCTTGTATTGTCCATCCTTCTTTATTGAGACAATGACAAGCCGCCGATAATGAGAAGCCGCCGATAACGAGAATGGGCGATCGCATACACAGCAACGCCGACCCCGTCGCCAGACAACTGATTGTCTTAAATGTCATTTGCCTTCCACTCATTGAGCTGTATGAAATTGATTTTAGTTACTTTCATATTCCTTACTGCAAATTAGTGCTGCATCTGAACATGAACGTCTCTATAATGCACTTTCACTAATCCTTGTCACTCTTATGCGTAATTTATATCTGTTGGTCGGATGGAGGCGTGCTCGCGCTGGCGTTGGCGGCACTGAAACTCGTGCGAGAAAACATTTCCCCCATCATGTTCCCGCTCCCCGAGCAACATCGTGGCCATCGACCAACTTATCGTCTATAGACTGTTGTGCCCGGGAAAATAATCCTATTTGACCCAGATTTCCAGTGGTTTCGGAAGTTTTTGTCTTGTGACGGAAATTTAAGTGATGGCAGGCTTACCCCAGCGATGTTCAGGTTCACTAGTTGCGCGTTAATGGCACCTGGAATAATTTAATCCACAGCAATACATGTATCAGTTTTAAATGATGAAAAGAAAAATTACTTCCTTGAGTACATAATTTAATGAACATGTATAATCTTCTTATTTTAACTTTGACATGCCCCTGAGATATGTCTTCACTTAGGACCACCCTCAGTCAGTATAATGTAGTACTGCTTTAGTTCAACTGATTAATTTATTGCAGTTTAGTTTCACTCAGAAAGATGAATAGATAGCTCGGTCATCTGAAACACTAAAGAGCGCTTTCAGTTAAAAGAATGAACATATGGTTCAACCGACGGAAAAACTACTGCTTGTTTTCACTTGAAAAGAAAGAATGAATTATTCAGTCAATACGCAAAGCTATAATTGTGTCGAATCTGTTTATTCGGTTGCTGGCACTGAGTGCTTTCACTCGAAAAAAGTTAATGAATAATAATCCAACTGACCGGTGAAAGTAAAACGGTCTGACAGTTGTTTTCATTCGGCTGCTCCCACAGACTGGTTTCATCCAAAAGAGTGAATGAGTAGTCCTACCAGCTGAACGACTGTTTTCACTCAGTCGCTCCTACAGATTGGTTTCACTCAGAACAATGCACGAGTAGTCCAACCGACTGAATCAATTGTTTTCATTCCGTTGCTAGCACAGACTAGTCTCACTCAAAAGTATGAATGAATAATTTAACCGATACATATAGCAACAACCGAATGAGTCGATCGTTTCCCAACAACCGAGTGAATCGATTGTTTTCATTCGGTTGTTCCAATAACTACAAGATTTGCCGTTCCGCACTGCCACCTAATTAACAAAATACGAGAGTCCAGAATATCAGGCTGGATTGAAGAGTTCCTAGGAAATATAATACAGCATATCGTCTTCAACAGAGATAAATCTTTGGGCGTACCCCAAGGGAGTGTTACTGGACCATCACTTGTCACTATACGCAGTCATTTAGGTTATAAGTGCAGATATTGTTATTGGTGATCGAAGACAGTATACTGAACAACATTACAACAGTGTTTACTTAATTTGCAGAGTAATAATTGTTAACTATTGAGAGTAGTATGTTTTTTAGTTGGTTAGTATCTCCAAGTACATATGGGAAGAGCAAGCCATTGAAGCAGGTCAGGTGTGAAGTGTGGACACGTGGATGCAAAACGGTTACTCTATACTGGCGGGCATAGTCCACTTAATGGTGCAGTTCAACCACGCAGAAAACATCACATAGTAAGTTATGTGACGTGTTTGCGGGAAGATCGTTAGAGGCGGAGAAAAAACAAATAACTCACAGTAGTGGGTACATGTTAAGGTACTAATGATCACAGCATCTGCTTACCCACTGTAAACAGGCTGTACCAGAAATGTTATGACAAACTTCTAGAAGCTGTAGAGGACGTCTTGATGAACAAATCAGGGATAGAAATCCGTTTCCGGAAAAGTCGTCCAACGAAGCTACCCACCGTCAAAGTTACAGGCGTCGTTGTCTGCCCCTAGGCCTCCCTTCAGCAGCAAACGAGACTTTGTACGCTGACAGACTATAGGCGGAACGTCTCGCAATGTTGTTATCGATTAATCGCGACTGATTGCCACGATCACCAGCGGCGAAGATGGAGCTCGCTGCTGTGTAGAAAGGGTTTGTCTCCTATGAATGCGATGCTCTGTTGCCTTGGTGGATGACACTTTCTGACACGAGTTTCCATCCGCACTTCTTCTAGAACTCTCTAAAAACTCCGATATTTTTCAGTACACAGGAGAAAAATATACAGCCGATAGGAAACGTCATCCAGGAAGGCAACAGAGTATCACATTCATAGAAGATAAAGCCTATCTAAGCAACAACTAGCTTCGTCTTCTCTACTGGGGTTCGTGGCCATCAGTCGCGATCATTGAATAACAAACGACATTGCGAGACGTTCCGCCTGCGGTCCTTCAGCTTACAAAGTCACGTTTGCTGCAGAAGGGGCGGTCTAGTGGCAGACGCTGGTACCTGTAACGCTCTGTAGCGTCACTGGATGACGTTTCTGGACACCCTTACAACCCTTCGAACTGTGCGGCAACATTTCTGGGAAACCCTGTATAAATGACTTTGTGGGGAACGTCAGAAGTTCACGTTTGGTGCATAGAGTAACAGTTGACCCTCAACATAAGCAGATGTGACGTACTGCGATTACGTAACGGAAAGACCCATTATTGTATTATCACATGCTTGCAGAACAATCACTGGAGGCAGTCGCATCGATAATATATTTAGAAGTATGCCTACGTTGGTATTTAAAGTGGAAAGACCACACAAAAGTAAAAGCAAGGTGGATGCCGAACTCAGATTCATTGGAACAACCCTCAGTTAATGTACCAGGCGATCAAAAAGTTAGTATAAATTTGAAAGCTGAATAAATCACGGAATAATGTAGATAGAGAAGAACAAATTGACACACATGCTTGGAATGACATGGGGTTTTATTAGAACCAAAAAAATACAAAAGTTCAAAAAATGTCCGACAGATGGCGCTTCATCTGATCAGAATAGCAATAATTACCATAACATAGTAAGACAAAGCAAAGATGATGCTCTTTACAGGATATGCTCAATATGTCCACCATCATTCCTCAACAATAGCTGTAGTCAAGGAATAATGTTGTTAACAGCACTGTAAAGCATGTCCGGAGTTATGGTGAGGCATTGGCGTCGCATGTTGTCTTTCAGCATCCCTAGAGATGTCGGTCGGTCACGATACACTTGCGACGAGGTAACCCCAAAGCCAACAATCGCACGGACTGAGGTCTGGGGACCTGGGAGGCCAAGCATGACGAAAGTGGCGGCTGAGCACACGATCATCACCAAACGACGAGCGCAAGAGATCTTTCACGCGTCTAGTAATATGGGGTGGAGTGCCATCCTGCATAAACATCGTACGTTCCAGCAGGTGCTTATCAGCCAGGCTGGTGATGATGCGATTCTGTAACATATCGGCGTACCTCTCACCCGTCACGGTAGCAGTTACAAAACCAGAATCACGCATTTCCTCCACGAAAAAAGGCCCGATAACGGTAGATGTGGTAAATCCAACCCATACTGTGACTTTCTCGTCGTGCAATGGAGTTTCCACGAAAGTTCTAGGATTTTCGGTAGCCCAAATTCTGCTGTTGTGGGCGTTGACAGGCCCTCGGAGCGTGAAATGAGCTTCATCGGTCCACAACACGTTACTCAACCAATAATCATCTTCCGCCATCTTTTGAAACGCCCACACCGCAAATTCCCTCCGCTTCACTAAATCGCCAGGTAACCATGATGCCGATGGATAGTAGTGTGTGGAATGCCGGTGCGACGTGCGACTGCACGAGCGCTAACTTCCCCGTGCATAGACGAAGAACCAGCTACAGTCTCCATTTCTTCCTGAACTGTCTCAGCAGCATTACGCCTTGTGCTCGGTCGGCCACTTTGGGGTCTGTCGTCGAAACAACCCGTGGCTTCGAACTTCGAAATCATTCTCGCCTCAGCTGCATTTGTCAACGGACCTTTACCCGTTCAAATCCCCTTCCTATGGCGATAGGATCGTAACGCTGAACTAGCACATTCCCCATTCTGATAATACAGCTTCACTAAAAGCGCCTCTTCAGGTAACGTCAACATGCTGCGACTGCTGGCGCACCTGATTCTCTCTCTCATTACAGCTCCTTTTATACACGATTGTCATGCGCAGTCACTGACGTTTTGCTGTCCAGCGCCATCTGTCGGACATTTTGTAAACTTTGTTTTTTTTTTGTTCTAATAGAACCCCATGTCACTCCAAGCACGTGTGTCAATTTTTACCTCTCTATCTACATTATTCCGTGGTTTACTAAGTTTTCAAATTTATACCGACTTTTTGATCACCCGGTATTGACCCGCAAAGGAGGTAGCCCACAAAACAGTAGATAAGCAAGTACTTTGTACCACCAGCGCTCAGAAACGGTGCGAATGGTAGGCAATGAATTATTTCGTTTGATAGTTGGGGCATTGTTCTATCGTGGATCGAACCGTCCAGTCAAGTCTGCACTTGGGTGCTGAAGTTCGATAAAGTAAAGCACCTTATACAAATTAGGAAAATCGATTAACAACACCGTTCGCTAGTTCAAGAAATATATAGGAGCGTAAAAGGCGAGGAGGTTTAGTTTTGTTAACTGTAAAAATACATAGGTCGCTTGGCTGACCTTAGCGTCAAGAAACCGTCGGGCACCCCGGCAAAGTTTCCAATGAGAGGCCACAGCTTCCGTTAACTTCCTACAAGGCAGAGAAAAATTCCTCACTTTGTACGATCCTATAATTGAATAGACCAATAAGCGTAAAGACATGTAAGCTTGAATGTTTCCGTATTTAGAAATTGAAACAGTATCATTAAAGGAAAAAGTGGGTCTAAACTTTTAGGTACGAATTCAAGTGGGATTTATAGGTTTGTGTCACGCGAATATGTTTGGTGGTTAGATGTGGCATTATAGTGGAAAGGTAGCAACAGACGATTTGGCTATAACCTGAACACTGCGTGTCGGTGTGGAATCTGTACCAGATAGGATTGATGTGATAAATAGGGATGATCCGGAGAAGAGCAGTGTGTTGCCTTACAGGTTGATATAGTAAGCAGAAATGATTCACAAAGATGCTCAGCTGTCTCTCTGCAAGAAAGTTGCTCTGCATCAGGGTGTGGTTTACTGTTAAAAGTTTCGAGGGCTTGCGCTCCTAGAAAAGTCTCTTAAAATATTACATCCTCCTATGTGTATCCCACGAAAAGACCGCGAAGGTAAAATTATAGAGATTCGATCCCACATTAAGGATTACGAGCAATCGTTCTTCCCGCGAACGATTCGTGACTGGAACAAGAAAGGGGATAGTGACAATGGTTTATAAAGTACTCTCCGCTACACACCGTAAAGTGGCGTGCAGAGTATAAATGTAGATATAAAATTGCTGGTTGGAGAGTTATGCAAAGGAATGAACCAGAGAGGAAAACGCGACTCTTAAGGATTCTTCGGGGTTCCGTTCAATGCGTGCATCGCGGATCGGCCGTCAGATAAAGTTTTATAAATCTCACAATATTTCTTGGAGGCATCGGCTCAATGTAGTCGATTTCTTGTGGCTGTGGAATGCTGTATAATGGCCAGACACGTACAGGGCAAGACCGATTAGCACCACTGTTATAACCTGAGGTTCAAATTGGTTCAAATGGCTCTGAGCGCTATGGGGCTTGACATTTGAGGTCATCAGTCCCCTAGAACTTAGAACTACTTAAACCTAAGGACATCACACACATTCATGCCCGAGGCAGGATTCGAACCTGTGACTGTATCAGTCGCGCGGTTCCAGACTGAAGCGCCTAGAACCGCTCGTACCCTGAGGTGGTAGAAGTCGTGGGACAGTGATATGTACAGTCGTGGACCAAACGAGCGAGACCCCTCGCCTTTTCGTTATGCTGATCCGCACGGCTTTAAAGTCTACTACACAGCATAACAGGCAAGGCGACGAAGTGCTACCAACATACTATGCACAGGCGTGAAATTGAAAAACTATCCGAACTTTGTTAGACTGTTTTCAATCATGTGTAAGACTATATAAATGCTGATTAGTGTGTTAAACACAATACGTAAATACAAGATATAAATAAAAGAAGAAACGCTAATTAGTATGAACTGTATTAAAAGAAATGAATTTCAGCTTATCGAGATAACATAACTGTTTTAGTAAGACAAAGTACCCCATATCGTTACGAATTTGCATAATATTACGCACATTCTGCCGCGAAACGGTCTGTGTCAACGTTCAGACTAGTCATATTGGATTACCGTTGCTGGCCTACCATGAAAGTGTGTAAATTTAGCAATGAGTGAAGATTCATAACGTAATTCAGTTAAAAATCATTCAGTGCCACACTTAAGTCAATTCAAATATTGACAGAAGCGGAAAAAATAGTAACAAGTACGAAATTCTACAAGAGTTTCATACTGACATCTACAGGGCGCCGGTACAGAATAAAGGTAGCAAAAAACGTATTGGGGCGCGCGAGAATTTCTTAAAATGCTTTACTGATAGTCTATCTGCCTCCATAGAGTTTAGAACCGAAAACAAACCAGACCTCCCTTGCAGTAGCAAACACCTTCAACTACGCTAGCAGACAACCCAGGCAAACAGCTCTCTATTATTACCCCAGACCCGCATAAGCCGGCAATTTCGCAATGAAACTGGCAAAATGATCTGCAGTTTCTTTCGCATAGAGCTTTCTGGACTCAAAAAACATGAATCGTCGACCTTTATGTCACCGCTTATGTGACAATCATTCGGCATGTTTATCGAAATAAAAAAATTCTGTTGTTACCCAGTAAATTTAATAGGATAATTCTGCACCACCCCAGGAAATAAACGGCGGCATAGCTGCCAAACGTATTCAACAATGTTTCGAATTCTCTATTAGACTCACCACTGCCAGAAAACGTTCACTAGCGGAAGTGTTTCTTAAGCTAGCTATCAATGGGAATGCTCGCACTTCCAAAACGCGATGGCATTAAAACTGGGATCAGAATTATCAGGTGTATAGGCAAATGGATTTTATTTGCATTGCTGTAAACGTGATTTGGATCTAAAGCGTGGCTATGATTAATGTGCTGATGTATCCACTGCAACTAGAACACTTCGAATAAAGAGTAGGGGCAATTATTTATGCGGCCCTGATCTTCAGTAACTATCGTAGCATTTTCGTTGCTAGGATTTCGTCACCTAAATCGGTAAAAATGGAAACCTACTAGACTCACTTTCTTCACCGTCTATATGTATACCCAACCCTTAAAACCCTTTTACCTTGAGTACGGGTAGACATAATATGCGGATATGTATCGCACTTTCTGCAGTATACGGTCCCTTGGTTGTGTAAAACAGTGAGTTTTATGTCAACGCAATTTAAAGATACGGCGGTTTATGTAAAGAAAATTTACGGGAAAGGTCAAAAAATGGCTCTAAGAACTATGCGACCACCTGCTTAGGTCATCAGTCCCCTAGACCTAGAACTACTTAAACCTACCTAACCTAACACACATCCATGATCGGCGAAGGATTCGAACTGACGGCGCAAGCAACAGCGTTGTCCACGATATGACGCCGTTGAACTAAAATATATAAAAATATACTAAAATATATTTGATGTTACGGAAGAGGAAAGACGCCTAATTTATTTCCCACCGTCTTTATTTATCATGTTAGATTCGCCATCTGATCATACGTACTATCCATAACCACACTTCAGCGCTAAGTCATAGTCACAGATATGCGAATACAACACATTGGCTTATACTTGGGGTATTTCGTTTCCCACGAAGTGGTGGCAGACGACGCTGTGCCGTCTTTGAAGCGCGAGCTTCGCCATTGCTAGGTATCTCAGCACATCAGCTGAGCGAACGTGATCTTTCTGCTGCTAGTCTAATGGACAATGGCAACACCCTAGAATATGTTTGACAACTATGTGACCATCGATTTACGTTCTTGAGTGGTTCGTAATTATGTTAGTAAATCCACCCGATATTTTTATGACCTTCAAATTACATTTGCTACATGATTCGCGCTGAAGACGTAGGAAATGTATGTTATTTGGTCCAGGAAGCATGTTCCAACAGAAATTCCTGCCTACATTGACATTTATGTTGCGAATTAGTCGTCTCATCCATCACATGGACAACGAGGATGTTCTGTTTTGCTACAGTTGTTTCATAGCTTAGTGTTATTGTTTTCGTTTCTAATCTCGATGGAGGTAAATAGACTATAAGTAAAGCCATTTTAAGAAATTTTCGCGTCCCCAATACGTTTTTTGCTACCTATATTCTGTACCGGTGCCCTGTGGATGTCAATATGAAACTCTTGTAGAATTTCATACTTGTTCTGTCAATAATTTAATTGACTTAAGTGTGGCCCTGAATGATTTTAACTGAATTTCTTTATGAATCTTCACGCATTGCTAAATTTTCACACTTTCATGGTAGGTCAGCAACGATAATCCAGTATGACTGGTCTGAATGTTGACACAGACCGCTACGCGGCCGAATGCGCTAATATTTTGCTAATTCGTGACGATCTGGGGAACTTTGTCTTACTAAAACAGTTATGTTATCAAGATAAGCTGAAATTCATTTTTATTGGTTCAGTTCATACTAATTAGCGTTTCTTCTTTCCTTTATATCTTATATTTACGTGTTGTGTTTGAGACACTAATCAGCATTAATATAGTCTTACACATGACTGAAAACAGTCTGACAAAGTTCGGATGGTGTTTCAATTTCACGCCTGTGCAAAGTATGTTGGTAGCACTTCGTCGCTTTGCCTATTATGCTGTGCAGCAGACTTTAAAGCATAACGAAAAGGCGAGGGGTCTCGCTCGTTTTGTCCACGACTGCACGTATACATATGGCGGTTGTATCGCGTGCGTAAGTTATACAAGGGCAGTGCATTGGCCGAGCTGTCATTTGTAGTCAGGTGAGTCATCTGAAAAGATTTCCGACGCCATTAGTGTCGCACTGCAGGAACTAACATACTTTGAATGCGGAATGGTAGTTCGAGCTAGACGCACGGGGCATTCGGAAGCCGTCAGGGAATTAAATATTCCGATATCCGCAGTTTCCAGAGTGTGTCGAGAATACCAGATTTCAGGAATTACCTCTCACCACAGACAATGCAATGGCCGATGGCCTTCACTCAACGACCGAGAGCACAGTATTTGCGCAGAGTTGCCTGTGCTAACAGACATGCAACTCTGCTTGAAGTAACTGCAGAAATCAATGTGGGACATATGGCGAATATATCCGTTTGGATAGTGCGGCGAAATCTGGTGTTAATAAACTGTGGTCGCAGACGACCGACGCGAGTGTCTCTGCTAACAGCACGACATCGTTTGCATCGTCTTTGAAAATGAAATGCGTGTGAATGGTTAAGGGACCGAACTGCTGAGGTCATCGGTCCCTAGACTTACACACTACTTAAACTAACTTTGCGAACACACACACCGATGCCCGAGGGAGGACTCGAACCTCTGGCGGGAAGGGCCAGAGCTATGGCTCTGAGCACTATGGGACTCAACTTCTGAGGTCATCAGTCCCCTATAGCTTAGAACTAGTTAAACCTAACTAAACTAAGGACATCACACCCATCCATGCCAGAGGCAGAATTCGAACCAGCGACCGTAGTGGTGTCGCGGTTCCAGACTGCAGCGCCCAGAACCGCACGGCCGCTTCGGCCGGCTGGAGGTAAGAGCTGATGATGGGTTTCGGGTGTGACGCAGACCCCGCGAAGCCATGGACGCAAGTGGTCAACATGACACTGTGCAAGTTGGCATTGTTTCCGTATCGGTGTAGGTTGCGTTTACATGGAATGTACTGGGTGCTCTAGACCAACCACACCTATCGTTGACTGGATAGAGTTATGTTCAGGTACTTGGAGACCGCCTGCAGCCATTCATGGATTTCATGTTCCCAAACAACGATGGGATTTTTATGGAAGACAATGCTCCATGCGCCAGCCCACAGTTGTTCGCGGTTGGTTTGAAAAACATTCTGGACAATTCGAGCAAATGACTTGACCATCCAGGTCGCCAGAGGTGAGTCCCATCGAACATTTATGAGAAACAAAAGAGGAGTCAGTTCGTGAACCGACGACAATTCCGCAAATATGGACACCTGTAGATGTAGCATGGCTTAATATTTGTGCACGGGACCAAAAGAGATGCACAATGAGATCCCTTTTCAACTTCCTTCAAACTCTGATAACGCTGTCTCCCAAGAACACGCGGCTTTTCCATATCTTTCACAATGATCGCTCGACGTATCACGCTGTTCATGCCCCTTATATACCCTACGAGACCTGATAACAATACCATAATGGTGCGATGCTAATGTACTCTGGTGCCCCCTTTACTTCTCGCACAGAATTGCGACTCTAATCATTTACATAGTCATGTACGCAGCCGAAGTAATTAGCATACCGAGATGTTGGCACTTCAAGGCTCGGAGGGCACTTGCAATCTCTCAAAGCTGTAAGATCGAAACTGTCTGTTGCAATAGCGCTAGGAACCAGGTCCGCCCCTTTTGTGGGCAAAGTGATGATCAAAGATCTATTTTTGATACTTTGATCAATACTGCTTCAATCTGTTAAAGTTGAAAGTCCTTATATTTGCGATATGTTTCGCAATGGGATTCCAAGGTTTCCTGGACTGAGAGCAAAGCAAATCGTGGGGCCATGATATTCGATGATGACTCAAAGCACCATTGTATGCCAGAAATTAGCACTCTGGATGAGCCTGAAAATAATAAAATTTACAACTCAACAGGATGGAGGGCCTCCAGGGCCTTTGTATGTCCAGAGTTAGCACAGCAGATGAGCTTGAAGTCAGAAAAGCAGCGCATGGACATCACAGACTCGTATTGATATTGCTTAAACCGAACCAGATGAATACTTCCAAACGTGACTTTTTTGTAAAGTTTCTTACCGTGGGGAAAAAATGTGTTAACACAACAGCAACGAAACGGCTAAGAAAATTCCTGCATGGTAATCAAATGTCTGGATAGGGTACAGAGAACATTGAATTAAAGTCCCACTGTGCAACATGTTGCTGCTGTCTCTGATGTGAGGCACATTTGCACCTGATGGCAGGTCGCTCAACACTGATTCTGAGCATTAGAAATGGCTGTCAGTGGGAGTTATTTTTGGTTGACATATGGGTCAGCTGCATTCAGCCTCCAGTATACCATCCGTGCAACGTGTGGCATAGTCCGTAAGTAAACTGAATTGCGAACAGGCCAGTGCTCACTCTGTCTATCCAGCCACTTTACAATGAACAGCTATAGACTGTTCCACCCATCCCATTTCGATCAGGGGCGACGCAGTTTACAGAAGCCCTTGGAGAGTATTTATTTCCCAATAAAACGGTTACACTATAAGGAATATGGAAATCAGTAATTCACCAGTAAACCCATGAGTCTATAAAGTATCGAACTTCCATGCATAAAACAACTTCAAACTTCTGAATACTTTGCAAATGACGTAATATTTTTAAAATATTTCATGTTAAATAAGTAGGCGAGAAAAATTTAGAATAGTTTAAAGTTAGTTGGAAGTTGATAAGTGATCTCATTATGAAACGTTCGAATACAATAATCCATCACACACCTTGAAGGAATCTGTTTAAGCAGTTTGTAATATTGACAGTAGGGAGAGAGATAGAGATAGATATATATATATATATATATATATATATATAGAGAGAGAGAGAGAGAGAGAGAGAGACCTGGATCTCTCTGCATTGTTCGCCCTGACAACTCCATCCCTCCATGACATAACACATGTGTCACGATAGGAGAAGAACTGCTGCCAACACATCAGCAAATGATGACTGCTGTGTTAATTCCGATGGACTCTGTGTCAAGAATGTGTCTCTCCTACAACACATCAAAGACACATCGGCTTAATTCGCACTAGAAAACAAACATTTGGGATGTAATTTATAATGGACCAAATGCTAACATAAAATTTAATCTACTCCATGATAAATTCATATAATTATTTGAAAATAACTCTCTGCATAAGATAATCAGAAAGGACACTAAACAGCCAGGTAAAAAACCATGGATCACTGGAGGAATTAAAGTATCTTGTGAAAAGCAAAGGGAAACTATCTTCTCATAAGTTGCACACAACAAAAATACTCTAAATTACTATGAAAGGTTATCAAAAAATCAAAGAACATGTACATAATGTCAGAAATCAATACTTCCGACAACAGACTTAAGGCAATATGGAATGTAGTAAAGTGAGGGACAGAACTACCAGCCACAGAACAACACAACAGCACTATTGAACTGAATGGAAGGGCTATAGACGATGAGTCACGGGTAGCAAATGCATTCAATAATCATTTCCTAAATATGGTAGAAAAAGGAACAAACAGTTGAAGAGCAAAATCATAGCAGTATGTTGAAAGTGTAGCTTTCCTATACGGTAATCCAATCATATTTCTGAACTTACGAAAATTATACATTTTCTCAAAAGCTCATCTGGTGTTGATGCTGCTTCCAATAGAGTATTAAAAATTTGTTCCCATGTAATAAGCCCAGTCTTATCTGATATATGTAATACATCACTAACTCAAGGCATTTTTCCAGTGAGACTGAAATACGCCATTGTTAAATCCCTCTATAAGAAAGGTGATGAGAGAGATATCAATAGTTACCGACCTGTCTCATTGCCGACACATTCCAAAATTTTTGAGAAGGTGATGTAATCTAGAATAGTAATCTCACCATAGCAACAGTAGTATCCTTAGCAAATCGCAATATGGATTTCAGAAGGGTTGCTGAGAGTGACATTTACATGTTCACTAACCAGGTTTTACAACAATTAAATAATAAAATAACAATGATTGATTTTTTCTTCGACCTCTCTAAACGTTTGACTGTGTGAATCACAATATTCTCCTAGACAAATTAACATTATATGGGATTGATGGTATAGCCAATTAATGGATAGTGTCATATCTAAGCAAAAGAATGCAGAAAGTTGTACTCAGTAATTCAAGCAATATAGATGAGGGAGAAATCACATATGGGTTTCCCCAAGGTTCAATCTTAGGTCCACTGCTGTTCCTTATACTGGGTGGAGAAAAATTGTGTCACGGAATTTTAACCCTGGATAGCTGATGCCGGTAGGAACTAAAATTACTAATTTTGTGTAGTTCGACAACGCACCATTTTTAAACTATAGAAACATTACGCTACACGCTCCTATTGGCCATTGGATTGCCCCATTGCCATTCGTCGGTACAGGACAGTGCTTTGGCTGTCTGTTCATACATATAAACGTCCTTTGCCCCATCACTGCCCCAACGTGATACACACACGTGTCGAATATGCCTTGCTGTTTGTCTCCCCCTAACCTCAGAGGCATTCACACATAAGCTTCACTTTGGAGCACGTGAAAGTCGTCTGCGATTTAGTTATACAGTAAGCATGGCGGCATAGTATTCATTTGAAGAACAACGAGATATGGTGAATAAAAATCTCTCGGTGTACATGCCGCGTCAATTCAGGATAAAACTCCAAGCTTTCGACTACTACCTCCATGGTCATCGTCAGGGCTAAAACTTACTGTCGTGGTCGAAAGCTTGGAGTTTTATCCTGAACTGACGCGGCATGTACACCGAGAGATTTTTATTCAAGAAATACGTCGTGAAAGACTTCGTAGCCAACGAGATATGGTTTTCGTTTATCGACTAGCTAATGGTAATGCGCACGAAGTTCGATGGATGTATGAGAAATGGTACCCATCAAGATTCCACCCACACCTACAAACGTTTACACCAATTCGCTAGCAACTTGACAAAACAGGCTCGTTAGTGGGATATCATGGTGATGCTGGAAGACCTCGAACACGACACGATGTTGCTTACGAAGAGACTCTTCTCAAGCGCTTCGAGGAAGCACCTACAACGAGCACTCGAGCAGTTGGACATAACATGGGGGTCGCTCATCGGTTAGTCCGGGAGGTTTTGAGGGGTGATGGCCAGCATCCATTTAGTTTCCACCCTGCCCAAGACCGAAATTCTGTGGCAGACTATGAACACAGTATAGGGTTTTGACGGGGTTTGTGAGACATCCTGCACGAGATCCCGTCTTCCTCGCCATTTTGTTGTTTACTGACGAGTGCACCTTCCATCGGGATGGTCTTTACAATACTTGAAACGTTCATTACTGGGCAAGAGCAAATCCTCACGTCTCGTACGTCCACAGACACCAGGTACGGTTTTCGCTCAATGTTTGGGCAGGCACTGTGAGTGACCATCTGATTGGGCCAGTCCGTCTACCTATTCGAGTTACCGGAGCAAAATACCTTCACTTTTTGCAAGAAGCTCTATCTGACCTCCTGCAAGACGTTCCGCTGGACATACGGCTACACATGTGGTTGCAGCATGATCGGGTGCCCGCACAAAACAGTCGCACAGTGTGCGGATATTTAAATGAACTCTTCGACGGCCAGATAATTGGGAGAGGTGCTCGAAGGACATGGTCCCCGTGATCACCAGACCTCACGCCTCTCAACTTTCTTCTGTGAGGATTCTTCAAGGTTCTAGTTCAACCACCTAGACACGAACCACCTAGAAACTAAGAGGAATTAATAGATCGTATTCAACATGCCATCAATCACATCAGGGGAGTGCCAGGAATCTCTGAAAGAGTTGGGCAAAACACTATTCGACTTTATTATGTTTGTGCCGTGTCAGAGGGTCGCCAGTTCGAGCCCCTGCTTTAAGTAAACTAAGTTCTAGCTACAAAAAGCGACATAATTTGTAAAAGACTTTCTGTACGCGAACTAACAGCTGTTGACGGGTTTGCTCCCGGTAAATATTATCATGAAACTACAATGGATGTGTCGGGACCCCAGCGGAAACGCCCCTAGGCCCCGAGAATGGAAGGCTGGCGCTCTACCACCGAGCGTGCGGGTCGCCTTGGATACAACGCCATCTCCAGCAGTCAAAGCATTTGCGATCATGCGTTCTACAGAGCATCCAGCAACAGGACAATCCCTCGGCCAATCGAGCGCATGGCGCCAAGTTGCCGTAGTTTAAAAATAGTGAGCTGTCGACCTACACAACATTAGCAATTTTGGTTCCTACTGGCATCAGCTATCCAGGGTTAAAATTTTGTGAGAAAATTTTTCTCCACCCTCTGTATGTAAACGATCTTCGACGTGGTATACAACAAGCAGAGATAGTTCTTTTTGCAGATAATATCAGTCTTGCAATCAATCCAAGCATATATGCAAGAAACAGACGAAGTAAAAACAAGGTTCTTAAAAGTATCGTTGACTAGTTTTCAGCAAATGGCCTCACCCTCAATTTTAAAAACGCCCACCATATTCAGTTCTAGGAGTGCTACACCAATCATAAGTTTAACACATGGTGAGGATATAACAAATTCATAAGAATCCATATTGACGAAAATTTAAATTGGGAAAAACACATTTTGGAGCTCGTAAAACAAGTTAGTCCAACCACATTTGCGCTTAAAAACATTGCAAATCTTGGGGAGAGACAAACACTAAGTTCACATATTTCGCATATTTTCATTTAATAATGTCAACTGGAATAATGTTCTGTGGTAACTCATCTTTAAGAAAGAAAGACGTCATTGCGTAAAAGCATGCTGTGAGAATTATACGTGGTGCACACCTACGATGATCTTGTAGATATCTCTTTAAGAAGTTTAGCGTTCTGACGACTGCTTCACAGTATATTTATTCCAGTGCAGTTGAAGAGAGACAATCTGGTGCATAATTACAAAACCAGAAGGAAAAATGACAATCATTGCTCCACTTTAAGGCTGTCTTCAGCACACCACTGCAACAAACATACCCAGTGATATAAAATCTCTGACAGACAGCAAAGTAAAATTTGATAACAAACTGAGAAAGTTTCTACTTAATAATTCATACCATTCCGTACAAGAATTTCTATTTTTGTAATGCGTAAAAATTTGTAGGTAAGAATTACTAACTCACAAATGTATGTTTTTCTTTCTTTGTGTAAAATAAATAAATTTGAAAAATTAGAAATGTTCAGAGTGTAAAAATATGTACAAATTAATCTGTGATGTGGATGTATAATGACTCGTTCCATATCATTAAGTCCTAACCTGAAAATGAGTCTAAGAGCATGTTACTAACTAACACTTCAAGGCCGGTCACATGCCTGTTGCTCCGACGAATGTGGGAATTGCACACTGCCGGCCGGGGTGGCCGTGCGGTTCTAGGCGCTACAGTCTGGAACCGAGCGACCGCTACGGTCGCAGGTTCGAATCCTGCCTCGGGCATGGATGTGTGTGATGACCTTAGGTTAGTTAGGTTTAATTAGTTCTAAGTTCTAGGCGACGGATGACCTCAGAAGATAAGTCACATAGTGCTCAGAGCCATTTGAACCATTTGAACTGCACACTACCTGCTTCACCTGCTAACCAAGCGACTAACTAGGCTACTGTCACCGTAGGAACATTCTCTTTGGAGGCAAGCTGCTTGTTTCCGATGCAACACTGCCAGTTTAGTGCCATACTCACACCCTCACATTGACGATGGAACACACAAATTACATCCCGATTCAGTGTTACAGGCTCCAGCCGACTTTTCTTCAAGTGACTAATGAGGTTACGGATACCGTAGGGACATCCTCCTGGGAGTCAAGTTTCTTGATTCTGATACACCACTACCACTTTACTGTAACCCTCGCACCCTCACAATGACGATGGAATGCATAATTACCGTCGTGATTCAATAACACCTGCTCGAACCGACTTCTCTCCAAGCGACTTAGGCAGCTATGGTCACCGTATGGACGTACTCCTGGGAGTCAAGTATCTTGATTCCGATGCACCACTGCCTGTTTACTGTGACCCACACATCATCACGTTGATGATGCAACACAAAAATTGCGTCCCAATTCAATACAACAGGCTCCATCCGACATTTCCAAGCGAATAACGCGGCTTCGCTCACCATATGGACTTCCTCCTGGAAGTCAAGTTTCTTGTTTCCGACGCACCACTGCAAATTTTAGTGTAGATTAGATTAGATTAGATTAGTTCCATGGATCATGAATACGATATTTCGTAATGATGTGGAACGAGCCAACTTTTCCAATACATGACATAATTAAGATAATTTAACAACATACTTAAGTTAATATAACAACTTTTTCATTTTTTTGTGTTTTTTTATTTTTTATTTTTTAAATATTTTTTAATTTATATCTAAAAATTCCTCTATGGAGTAGAAGGAGTTGTCATTCAGAAATTCTTTTAATTTCTTCTTAAATACTTGTTGGTTATCTGTCAGACTTTTGATACTATTTGGTAAGTGACCAAAGACTTTAGTGCCAGTATAATTCACCCCTTTCTGTGCCAAAGCTAGATTTAATCTTGAATAGTGAAGATCATCCTTTCTCCTAGTATTGTAGTTATGCACACTGCTGTTACTTTTGAATTGGGTTTGGTTGTTAATAACAAATTTCATAAAAGAGTATATATACTGAGAAGCTACTGTGAATATCCCTAGATCCTTAAATAAATGTCTGCAGGATAATCTTGGGTGGACTCAAGCTATTATTCTGATTACACGCTTTTGTGCAATAAATACTTTATTCCTCAGTGATGAATTACCCCAAAATATGATGCCATATGAAAGCAACGAGTGAAAATAGGCGTAGTAAGCTAATTTACTAAGATGTTTATCACCAAAATTTGCAATGACTCTTATTGCATAAGTAGCTGAACTCAAACGTTTCAGCAGATCATCAATGTGTTTCTTCCAATTTAATCTCTCAGCGATGGACGCACCTAAAAATTTGGAATATTCTACCTTAGCTATATGCTTCTGATTAAGGTCTATATTTATTAATGGCGTCATACCATTCACTGTACGGAACTGTATGTACTGTGTCTTATCAAAATTCAGTGAGAGTCCATTTACAAGGAACCACTTAGTAATTTTCTGAAAGACAGTATTGACAATTTCATCAGTTAATTCTTGTTTGTCAGGTGTGATTACTATACTTGTATCATCAGCAAAGAGAACTAACTTTGCCTCTTCATTAATATAGAATGGCAAGTCATTAATATATATTAAGAACAACAAAGGACCCAAGACTGACCCTTGTGGAACCCCATTCTTGATAGCTCCCCAGTTTGAGGAATGTGCTGATCTTTACATATTATGAGAACTACTTATTTCAACTTTCTGCACTCTTCCAGTTAGGTACGAATTAAACCATTTGTGCACTGTCCCACTCATGCCACAATACTTGAGCTTGTCTAGTAGAATTTCATGATTTACACAATCAAAAGCCTTTGAGATATCACAAAAAATCCCAATGGGTGGTGTTCGGTTATTCAGGTCATTCAAAATTTGATTGGTGAAAGCATATATGGCATTTTCTGATGAAAAACCTTTCTGGAAACCAAACTGACATTTTGTTAGTACTTCATTGTTACAGATATGTGAAGCTACTCTTGAATACATTACTTTCTCAAAAATTTTGGATAAAGCTGTTAGAAGGGAGATTGGACGGTAATTGTTGACATCAGATCTATCCCCCTTTTTATGCAAAGGTATAACAATAGCATATTTCAGTCTATCAGGGAAAATGCCCTGTTCCAGAGAGCTATTACACAGGTGGCTGAGAATCTTACTTATCTGTTGGGAACAAGCTTTTAGAATTTTGCTGGAAATGCCATCAATTCCATGTGAGTTTTTGCTTTTAAGCAAGTTTATTATTTTCCTAATTTCAGAGGGAGAAGTGGGTGAGATTTCAATTGTATCAAATTGCATAGATATAGCCTCTTCCATTAACAGCCTAGCATCTTCTAATGAACATCTGGATCCTACTATATCCACAACATTTAGAAAATGATTATTAAAAATATTTTCAACATCTGACTTTTTGTTCGTAAAGTTTTCATTCAATTTGATGGTAATGCTGTCTTCCTGTGCTCTTGGTTGACCTGTTTCTCTTTTAATAATATTCCAAATTGTTTTAATTTTATTATCAGAGTTGCTGATTTCAGACATGATACACATACTTCTGGATTTTTTAATAACTTTTCTTAACATAACACAGTACTTTTTATAATGTTTGATACTTTATGGGTCACTATTCTTTCTTGCTGTCAGATACATTTCCCTTTTCCGGTTACAAGATATTTTTATACCCTTAGTGTGCCACGGTTTGTTACAAGGTTTCTTACAAGTATATTTAACTATTTTCTTGGGGAAGCAGTTTTCAAATGCATTTACAAAAATGTCATGAAATAAATTATATTTTAAATTGGCATCAGGTTCACGGTACACCTCATCCCAGTCTAACTGCTCTAGGCTTTCCCTGAAATTTGCAATTGTTAAATCATTGACTGAACGTACTACTTTGGAGGACTGTTTAGTATTGCTCAATGTAGCTATGTCATATTTTGTAACTAGCTGGGCACCATGATCAGAAAGACCATTCTCAACAGGCTGAGCATTTATCTGGTTAAACTTATCTTGGTCTATAAAGAAGTTATCTATCAGTGACCTGCTATCCTTTACCACCCGAGTAGGAAAATCGATAACGGGTGTCAAATTGAAAGAACCGAGTAATACTTCAAGGTCATTTTTCCTATTACCCTCTTTCAGAGAATCTACATTGAAGTCCCCACAAATAATAATTTGCTTCTCCCTGTCTGACAGATAGCACAACAAGGAGTCCAAATTTTTCAGAAATAGATGAAAATTTCCTGATGGGGACCTATATACAGTTACAATTATAAATGTGCCTTTATTTAATTTAAGCTCACAGGCACATGCTTCTATATGTTTCTCTACACAAAACTTTTTTGTTTCTATACTGTTTGCACAATGATAACTTTTGACTTATATGGTAACTCCTCCTTTCTTAATATTTTCTCTCATTACATGTGCAGAGAGCTTATATCCACTTACATTTACCTTATCCATATCAGTAACAATGTGATGCTCAGCAGGCATAGTATATCAATTTCATCCTCTGCTTCTAAATCTTCTAAACAAACCAGAAGCACATCTATTTTATTCTTTAATCTCCCAATATTTTGATGAAATATACTTACATTATTTTTAATTATATTTTTATGAGAACCTTTCCTTATTCCAACATTTGCAGTACTCTCCTGTCTGAGTTTCTCATTCTGCTTAGGCCTAGTTCCTATGCCAATGGTCACATGGTGTTCAGAGAGCCAGATTATGTCAACTGGGTTGGGTGACTTTAATTCATCAATGCACTTACCTAGGACTGAGATACAACTTGGTGGAGATAAAATTTCTGGTGATTGGTGAAAATTTATAATTGACAGCTGTGATTGGTGATCCAATGTGCTAGAATTGTGCTGTTTGATTTCTTTCCTAAACTGAAGATTTGTTTCAATCTTGACCTCTCGTAGAACTTGACATCTTTCTGTCTTACCTATCCTAAAAAAGGTGCTGCTCCAACACCTGTAACGACTGGTATTTTACCATTCGTGATAGTGTCTCCCACCCCTAAATTTCCTGGTATTACCCCAGCCAGTTTCCCCTTCCCTTTCCTGTTGAGATGTAGGCCGTGCCTGGTATAGTCCCACCAACTGAGAGAATCAACAAGAACCACACCAATATGAGCCCCCGCACCCGACCCAAACAGCCGTTCCAACTCCAAATTAACTCCCAACAGAAGAGTTCAAATGAGGCCGGTCATGGCGTCTCAGGACAGATACAAATTCAACATTGGTGTGTCTCGATGCCGACGCAATCTTTACCAGGTCACACTCAATACTGTACCCAGGATCTCTGTCGATGCTGTTCCCTGGCCCTCCCACAATAACCACGGTGTCTTCCCTGGTAAATCCTTTACCCTCATGGCCTCACATTGAAGAAAGAACACACAAACACAGTCACGATTCAGTATTACAGGCTTCTGCTGACTCATCTCGTAACCACAAACGCTGCTACTGTCACCGTATGGACGTTCTGTTGGGAGTCAATTCCTTGTTTTCGGTGCACCACTGTCAGTATACTGTAACCCTCGCACCGTCACACTGACTATGCAACACACAAATATCGTCGTGATTCATCATTACAGGCTCCAACTGACTTCCCTCCAAGCGACAAACCAAGTAACGGTCACCGTATGGACGGTCTCCTGGGATTCAAGTTGCTTGCTTCGGATGCACCACTGACAGTTTACTGTAACCTCGTATCATCAAATTGACGATTGACTACACAAATTGAGTGACGATTCAGTATTACATGGAATTTCTATTGGGAATGAAGTTGCTTGTTTCCGATGCTCCACTGCCTGTTTACAGTAATCCTCACACACTCACACTGACGATGGAGCACATAAATTGCGCCGCGATGCAAAATTACGGACACCAACCGACTTTTCTGAACGCGACTATAAGGGCTACAATCACTGTATGAAAGTTCTGCTGGGAGTCAAGTTTCTTGTTTCTGATGTCCCACTGCCAGTTAGCTATAACCCTCGTACACTCACATTGACGATGGAACACACAAATTTCGTCACGATTCAATATTACAATTTCCAGCCGATTTCAATGAAAGTCACTAACGTGGCTACGGTCACGGTGTGGTCGTTCTCCTGGAAGTCAAGCAGCTTGTTTCTGATGCACCACTGCCGGTTTACTGCGATCATCGCACCCTCACACTAACAGTGGAATATACAAATTGCGTCATGTTTCAATATGACAATCTCCAGCAGATTCCTCTAAAAGTGACTAACGTCTCTACACTCATCGTGTGGACGTTATTCTGAAAGTCAAGTTGCATGTTTCCGATGCTCCACTAACAGTTTTCTGTAACCCTAGCACTGTCACTTGACGATGGAAGACACAAATTGCGTCGAGGTTCAATATTACAACCTCCAGGCGATTTTTCACCAACCAACTAACAAGGCTACGGTCACCGTGTGGGCGTTCTCCTGGAAGACAATTTTCTGGTTTCCTAATCACCACTTCCAGTTTCTTGTAACCCTCGCATCCTCACATTGACGATGGAAAACACAAATTGCGTCGTGATTCAATATTACAACCTCTAGGCAATTTTTCACCAAGTGACTAACAAGGCTACTGACACTGTGTGGACGTTCTCCTGGAAGTCATGTTGCGTGTTTCCGATGCACCACTTCCAGTTATCCGTAACCCTCTCACTGTCACATTGACGATGGAACACAGACTTTGCGTCGCTATTCAATATTACAGTCACCAACCCACTTGTCCGCATGCGACTAAAAAGGCTACGATTACCGTACGGACGTTCTCCTGGGAGTCAAGTTTCTAGTTTCCGATGCACCACTACCAGTTTGCTGTAATGCTCGCACCCTCGCTTTGATGACGGAACACACAAATTACGTCGCAACTCAATATTACAGACACCAACCGACTTCTCTCAATGCGACTAAAAGGGCTTCGGTCACCGTATGGACTTTCTCCTGGGTGTCAAGTTACTTCATTTCTATGCACCACTGCAAGTTCTCTGTAAACCTTGCTCTGTCACGTTGATAAGGGAACACACAAATTACGTAGCGATTCAATATTACACACACCTCCAGAATTGTCTCATCGCGACTAAAAATGCTACAGTCACCGTATGGACGATCCCTGGGACTCAAGTTACTTATTTTTGATACACCACTGAAAGTTTACTATAACCATCGCACCCCCAAGTTGAAGATGGAACACACAAATTACGTCGATATTCGATATTATAGGCCCCAGTCGTATTTTCTCGAAGCCACTAACGTGGCTACAGTTACCACGTGGACGTTTTCCTGGTAGTCTAGTTGCTTGTTTCCGGTGCATCACTGCCAATTTTCTATAAACCTCGCACTGTCATATTGATGATGGAACACACAAATTGTGTCGCGATTCAATGTTACGGACACCAAACATCTAGTCTCAATGCAACTAAAAAGGCTACGGTCACCGTGTGGATGTTCTCCTGTAAGTCAAGCTGCTTGTTTCCTATGCACCACTGCCTGTTTACTGTAACCCTCGCTCACTCACATAGACGATGGAACACCAAAACTGCTTCTAGATTCAATATAACAGACACCAACCGACTTTTCTGAATGCGACTAGAAAGGCTACAATCACTGTACGAACGTACAGCTGAGAGTCAAGTTTCTGATTTCTGATGCCCCACTGCCAGTAAGCTATAACCCTCGCACGCTCACGTTGATGATGGAACACACAAATTTCTCTCCTAGCGACTATAGCGGATACTGTTTTTCCATGGAATCAGGTTGCTTCTTTCCGTTGTACGACTGTCTGTTTAGTGTAACCATAGCACACTCAAATTGATGATGGAGCACACAAATTGCGTCGTAATTCAATGTTACAGGCTCTAGCCGACTTCTCTCCAAAAGACAAATGCAGCTATGTAACAGTATGGATGTTCTCCTGGAAGTCATGTTGCTCGTTTCCGATGCCTCACTGCCAGTTTACTGTAACCCCTGCACTCTCACATTGACGATGAAACACTCAATTTGCGTCACCGATCAATATTACAGGCTGTAGCCGACTTCTTTCCAAGTGACTAATAAGGCTTTAGTCAAGGTATGGACGTTCTCCTGGGAGTCAGTTTCCCTAATTCATGCACCACTGCCAGTTCTCTCTAATAGTCGACCCGCACATTGTCCATGGAAAACAGAAATTGCGTCGCGATTCAATTTTACAGTCTCCAGTCGACTAACGTCGCACGGTCACCATATGCACATTTTCCTATAGTCCAGAGTGCTTTTTTCTGATGCACCACAGCCCGATTACGGTAACCATCGCTCCCTCAAATTGACGTTGGAACACACAAATTAAGTCGAGATTCACATTACAGGCATCAAACGACCCCTCTCCAAGCGAATGACGAGACTACGGTCGTCTTATGGACGTTGTCCTGGGAGTCAAGTTGCTTGTTTACGATACACCAATGCCAGATTACTGTGTTACAGTAAACTGTGTTACAGTAAACTGTCAGTGATACATCGGAAACAAGCAACTTGACTTCCAGGAGAACATCCATACGGTGACATAGCTGCATTTGTCTTTTGGAGACAAGTCGGTTAGAGCCTGTAACATTGAATTACGAAGCAATTTGTGTGTTCCATCGTCAATGTGAGGGTGCAAGAGTTACAGTAAACTGGCAATGATGCATCAGAGACAAACAACTTGACTTCCAGGACAACGACAGTGCGGTGACAGTAGCATCGTTAGACGCTTGAAGATTAAACGCCTAGAGCACATAGTATATAATCAGAACGCAATTTGTGTGTTCCATTTTCAATGTGATGGTGGGAGAGTTACAGTAAACTGGCAGTGGTGCATCGAAAATAAGCAACTTGACTGCCAGGAGAACGTCCATACGATGACTGAAGCCTTATTTGTCACTTGGAGAGAAGTCGGCTACAGCCTGTAATATTGATCCGCGACGCAATTTATGTGTTCCACCGTCAATGTGAGGTTGCAGGGGTTACAGTAAACTGGCAGTGAGGCATCGGAAACGAGCAACATGACTTCCAGGAGAACATCCATACTGTTACATAGCTGCATTTGTCTTTTGGAGAGAAGTCGGTTAGAGCCTGTAACATTGAATTACGTCGCAATTTGTGTGTTCCATCGTCAATGTGAGGCTGCAAGGGTTACAGTAAACTGCCAATGATGCATCAGAGACAAACAACTTGACTTCCAATAGAAAGTCCATAAGGTGACATAGCTGCATTTGTCTTTTGGAGACAAGTCGGCTAGAGCCTGTAACATTGAATTGCGACGCAATTTGTGTATTTCATCGTCAATGTGAGGGTGAAAGTGTTACAGTAAACTAGCAGTGATGCTTCGCAAACAAGCAATTTCTTCCAGAAGAACCTCCATACGGTGACATAGCTGCATTTGTCTTTTGGAGAGAAGTCAACTAGAGCCTGTAACCTTGAATTGCAACGCAATTTGTGTGTTCCAAGGTCAATGTGAGGGTGCAAGGGTTACAGTAAACTGGCAATGATGCATGGGAAGCAAACACTTGACTTCCAGGACAACGACAGTGCGGTGACTGTAGCATCGTTAGACGCTTGAAGATAAGTCGCCTAGAGCACATAATAAATAATCAGAACGCAATTTCTGTGTTCCAATTTCAATGTGAGGGTGGGAGAGTTACAGTAAACTGGCAGTGGTGCATCGAAAATAAGCAACTTGACTCCCAGGGGAGTCCATACGTTGACTGAAGCTTATTTGTCAATTGGAGGGAAGTCGGCTACAGGCTGTAATATTGATCTGCGACGCAATTTGTGTGTTCCATCGTCAATGTGAGGCTGCAAGGGTTACAGTAAACTGGCAGTGATGGATAGGAAACAAGTAACATGACTTCCAGGAGAACGTTCATACTGTTACATAGCTGCATTTGTCTTTCGGAGGCTACTGTCACCGAAAAGTATGTCTCCAGGGAGTCAAGATTTTTTTTTTCCGATGCACCACTGCCAGTTTACTGTAACCCTTGCACGCTCACATTGATGATGGAACACACGAATTACGTCGCGATTCAATACTACAGGCTCTAAGCGACTTCTCTCCAAGCGACTAACTAGGCTACGGTCAGTACAAGGACGGTCTGCTGAGAGTCCAGTTGTTTTTTCTGATGCACCACTGCCTGTTTACTATACCCCTTGCACCCTCACACTGACGATGGAATACACAATTTGTGTTGCGATTCGTTATTACAGGCTCTAGCTGACTTCTTTCCAAGCGACGAATGCTTCTACGTCACCATATGGATGTTGTCCTAGAAGTCAAATTGCTTATTTCCGACGCACCACTACCACTTTAACGAAACTCTCGCACCCTCACACTGAAAATGGAATACATAAATTGCGTTCTGATTCAATATTATATGCTGTTGGTGTCTTCTCTTCAAGCTACTAACGATTACACAGTCACCGTATGGACGGTTTCTTGGGAGTCAAGTTGCTTGTTTCACATGCACAACTGCCAGTTTACTGTAACCCTTGCATCCACACATTGACGTGGCGCCGCAATTCAATATTACAGGCTCTTGCCGACTTCTCTCCAAAAGTAACGTCACCATATGGTCGTTCTCCTGGGAGTCAAGTTGCTTGTTTCCGATGTATCACTGCCAGTTTACTGTAACCCTGGCATCCTCACATTGACGATGGAACAAACAAATTGCGTAGTAATTCAATGTTACAGGCTACAGCCGCCCCTTCTCCAAGAGATTAACGAGTTACGATCACCGTATGGACGTTCTCCTGGGAATCTAGTAGTTTGTTTCCGATGCACCACTGCCAGTTTGCTATAACCCTCGCACTCATCATTGACGATGGAAAACACAAATTGCGTCGCAGATCAGTATTACAGCGTCCAGCCGACTTCTTTCCAAGCGCAAATGCAGCTTCGTCACCGTATGGAGATTTTCCGGGCAGTCAAGTTGCTTGTTTCCGATGTACCACCGTCTGTTTTCAGTAACCATCTCACCAAATTACGTCGCGATTCAATAGCACAGGCTCTAGCCGACCCCTCTCCAAGCAAGTAATGTGGCCTCGGTCAACGAATGTACGTTCTCATCGGAGTCGAGTTGCCTGTTTGTGATGCACGACTGCCAATTTACTGTAACTATCGCTCCATCACATTGACTATGGAACATACAGATTACGTCACGATTTAATATTACAGGCTCCAGTCGAACCCTCTCCAAGTGACTAACGCAATGTACCACTGCCAGTTTACTGTAACTCTCACACCCTCACATTGGAAATGGAACACACAAACTGCGTTCCAATTCAGATTATATGCTGTAGCCGACTTCTCTCCATGTGAATCACAAAGCTACGGTCACCATATGGATGGTCTCCTGCGAGTCAAGTTGCTTGTTTCGCATGTGCTATTGCCAGTTTACTGCCACCCTCACACTGACGATAGATCACACAAACTGCGTCGCCCAGTGTGACTCCCATAGAATATTTAGGGGTCATAATGGATAGGGATCAGTTCGCGCACAATATCCTTTACCGGCAACACTTCTGCAATAATGAACGGCTATAGAGAGGCAGCATGACTCACTGTTTCTGCTGGGGGCTTCCAACGGTGCCTCGCGGAATGGGCGCGCGTTTTGAGACGCCATATCACGGACTGCACAGTCCCTTCCGCCGGAGGTTTGAGTCCTCCCTCGGGCATGGGTGTGTGTTGTCCTTAGCGTAAGTTACTTTAAGTAGTGCGTAAGTCTAGGAACCGATGACCTAAGCAGTTTGGTCCCTTAGGAATTCACACACACACACTTCCAACGATGTGTTGAATCCATGCCACGTCGACTTGCTGCAGTACACCGGGCAAAAGGATGTCCAACACGTTACTAGAAGATAGCCCACGACTGTTTGTCACCTCAGTTACTTTTGGGGCAACAGTCTGCTGCAAACTGTATACAGGTTGCCAATAGCTATATGAATATTTCTTTCGTACTTAGAAATTATTTGTGAGAGTATGTCGATCCATTTGTGTGAACCACGTGTTTTTCTTCACAGTCCTGTTAAACAGCTCATCTGTCTCCGTACAGGAGATGGTATCTAAACGTTCATGAAATACTCGTATATAAATTAAAATAATTACTTCATACTTACATCTTATTCTGCACCCTACATTTCTGTAATTTTTGAAATGCATACCGAAAGTCATTCTTTGTTAGGGGGTCACTATTTCAATCTTCGTCCCTTCATTTTAGTGTATGGGAAAAGCAAGAAGTCACACGGAGCTCGATCTGGTGAGTACGGCGTGTGGGGGATAACGTTCTCATCTTCTCTTTAGACAGAAGTTCTTTAATTACGTATGTCGAATACGTTAATTGGTGACGTACCCAGTCCTTCGTAAGGCACTCCTGTGGACGTCTTCTGCTCAATCCTCTCTCAAACGTCTTAGAACATCCTAATAAGACTGTTGTCCGTCTAATCAGGAGGGACGAACTCTTTATGAACAATCCTGCTAGAATAAAAAAACACGTGTCAACAATGAATTAACGTTACTCTTGAGTTGGCGTGCTTTTTTTGGCCCGAGGCGAAGTAGATCTATTCCATTCGTGATGGTTGCTGCTTAGTTTCAGGATCATGGCCATATACCAAACTTGAAGTGTATTTCTTTGGAAGAAGGTCTGGATTTACTTGAAGTAGTAGTATAAGATCCCTGCAGAACGCAACGTGATACAGCATCTCATAGCAATGAAGCAGTCATGGCACGAACGCCAGAATCCTCGCCGTATAGGAGACAATCAAAAAGTCTCTGTTCGAAGGCCACGCTAACCATTTGCCCACATGTCGGTGCTTAAATACCCGCATCGCAGCCACGAAGGGCTGCATATATGCTGCAGCAAAGCCCCCAAACAGAAACTTTTTGATCGCTCCTTATATCTAACCCTTCTGACAAAATACGTTACATTTAACGTAACCTATTCCAAAAGTGTCGCTGGGGCCGTGGATGAGGCCTGAACATTTTCTGGAGCGATGCCAGTTGATGAGAGATGGGAACGGTCGTTATCATCATTTTTGAAACGGTTTTGTGCGAGTGTACTTACAGCAATTTGTGCACAGAATCAAAATATCAGGAACTTTTGGAAACAACCTCACAGCTACAGTTTACAGACATTATTTTGTAACCATTAAATATGTTTCCATCATATACTAATATTAAAAAGAAGACAGTAATACTACTTTTATACTACCACCACAGGACACTGTCGTCCATTTCGTGACGTAATCACAGATGGCAGCCATGACGTCAGCTGATAGTGCAAGTACCATTATCCAAGATGGCGGCAAACAGTGTGTTCACCACAAGGTCTGGACCTAGTACACAGTACCACCACCAGAGGGCATTGTCGTCTGTTTCGTGAAGTAATCGAAGGTGGTGGGGGGGGGGGGGGGGGATAGTGGGAAAACAACTCTGCCTGTGCTGGACATAAGTTTTTATTTTGCGTGCAGTGTCTCCACCATGAGATCTAGACTCCAACTGACCTAGTACACAATACTGCCACCAGAAGGTGTTGTCATCCCTCCTGTGACATAATCCAAGATGGTGGTCTGGAGGGGGGAAATGGCGCGAAAATGATTCAGCCTGTGCTGGGCTGCTGTAGAAAATAAAGAAGGAGTGTACTTCATTTATTTTGGAACAGTTTATTTAGGGCTGGAGTATGTTTATCACACAGATACAAAGCACATGCTTGGAGTCACACCACACAGCCCACAAATCTGTAAAATACTCCTAAATAACGGTCTGCAGACATGCAAACAACTCCTAATTTACCAAAATAATTTCAGTACACACATGCAGACTCCTCCTAATTAATGCAGTACACTTATGTGTAGACACACTTAGTACTCGTAAAACGTCCAAATAACGCATAGCATAGCCTACAGACCTGCTCACAAAATAATGCAACAGACATGAAACAATGTACGCAGACACCGACCACCATCCCCTGTCCAGTAGACCGCACAGGAGGCTACCCGCAGTCCTGTGAAAGGACATGGGCATCAGCTGTCAAATCATGCACAGCTGCCCTCAAGCATGAGTTGGCGACATCCTTTTCATACTTGGTACCTGAGAAATCCCTCTCAAAATACGTGTTCACCTAGGCACCATTGCTTATGCGACTGGGTGGGAGCACAGATGCTCCAGGGGCACATACCAAAACCGCCACAAGCCACCACCAGACACAAGCCAGCGTGACCCATTGCTCTCACGCCACTGTAGGTGAAAATTGTTTCTATTTTCAAGTACACAATTAGTGTTATACTGATGTCACACAACTCCAAGGCATGCTCACGCCTCTGGGCAGCATGTGTCTTTACCATTGATGACAGAGTAGCACAGGGTGCATTGTTCCTAGTGCGACATGAGAGACACGTCTAACCACGTGTAACTGACCAGCGTGACTGATACAACGCCGTGAAATGCGTGCACGTAGCTACAAGGCATAGCAAGTGCATCTAAAAAGGTTCTCAACCTTATGGTAATGTCACATGACTACGTAAAAAATAAGAACCAAGTCAATCAGGCGGAAATTGTATAGTTTCCCAGAAATAGTTAATGCTCGCTTTCTTGATGTCTCAGCTTGTATGCATGGAAATTTATGCCCTAACAGAAACTGTTTTTGAAAATAGCGCAGAATAACGTCGAACGCAGTCTTTCTTGTGGATCTAACATGGTACCCCATCCATGACATGTTACCCTTCCTGCTTTCAAAAAATGGTTCAAATGGCTCTGAGCACTATGCGACTTAACTTCTGAGGTCATCAGTCGCCTAGTACATAGAACTAATTAAACCTAACTAACCTAAGGACATCACACACATCCATGCCCGAGGCAGGATTCGAACCTGCGACCGTAGCTGTCGCTTGGCTCCAGACTGTAGCACCTAGAACCGCACGGCCACTCCGGCCGGCTCCTGCTTTCAACTTACACAAACGTCCACTATGTAGAGGCTCCTATGTCCCAGCACAAAGGATGTGAATGAGCCGAGCATTACGATTGGCTCTTACCGAATTTGCCGCCGTATTACTGATGCCACAAGTATCGAAGCACTGTCCGTCTTTTTTGCTTCTGCAGGCGAAACTTTCTGCAGTTATTTTACACAGATCGCAATACTGCACTGGCAATTAAATCTTGCAGCTACTGTACATATCGTCAAATACGGAAAGACTCTTACTGATTTACACTGCTCTCCCACTGAGGACAGGAGCTTGAATATTAGAACGTGAAACTGACCTGCGACCCATCAATATATCACTGCATGCCCTACATAATGTCAAATACAGAAAGATTCCTACTCAATTACACTGCTCTCCCACCAAGGACACGAGTTTGAATATTAGTGCATGAAACAGATCTCCATTCCAGCAATATATCACCACATACCATGTCGATGTAGTGAACATACCATCTTTGGACCGAAGTCGCTCTCAGAAGTGTCCTACAAATTCGGGCTTGTTTCCCATCTGCAAAAACACGTAACTGTTTCTGTTCAGAACCTGCTTCCTTGCCTGCTTGCTTTTCTACACGCATCTCCAGACTCGGGGATTACAAGAACACATGTATTTTCGCATGGTTTGCCATAATGTTATACCATTTTCGTGGTACTTCTCAATATCAAGCACTAGGCAGCATCCTACCGATCGCTAGCGCAACATAATTCCCAAGATACAGACTGGAAATTATTTCTCTACAAACCCTAAACTTTAGCTGGGTGGGGTGTGCTGTAAACCACTGACTAACTAGAAACTTGTCACATCTGCGAAGACATTAACTCGGCAGCTCCAAACAATTAGAGGAAACTGATATTTCCACTCTTGAATACCAACGTTAGTGATGTAGTAGATTCCAAATCATTCCTATAATTTACAAGGTCAACTAAAGTGTTTCCCATGTCTAGAGTGCCGGCAAACGTGTCTTACACATGCTAGACGCATACACCACAATCGATGTTCTCTTAACTAATTACAGGCGTGAAACGTGCGGAAGCAGTCAACCGAACAAATTACATGGGGGGATAACGATCCAGTGCAAACACACGCACCTACACATTCAATCTTCTCAAATTTCCATGTAATCACGAAAGCTATCCAACAGATACTATTAGTTCGCTATTCGGTCGTCTAGAGGACAACATGGTTAATTCATCTACATTACTACACTCCAACAGGCATCTCCAGTCTGACAGCTCCTACCATTAACGGGAAATGTGAATCCCCCTCCACAGGTCACCAGCGCTGCAGGCGGAGCACGCACAGGTAGGACGTTTATCCTAAGAAATCGGTCACATATATATTTTATCCCTGTACTTACAACTAAATGTTACGATCGCTGTCTTAGTTGAACGACATTCAACAATGTGCGAAGTATCGGAAATACATTCTGTTGACAAGTGTGGCTCTGGAAATAGAAATACCAGTACCATTCTTATGATTTGACATACTCTTCCCATGCTATCACACTACTCCACATCAAATCCATCCCTTCCTTATAACTGTACTTAGTCATATCCTTTGCACATGTCGGAACACAAACACATACTTTATAAGCCTGATGCTCAAATGCGAACATATTATGCACCCCCTACTACTAAGTGTAACACTTCGTCAATAACTGATCGCTGGCAATACGAAATAGTACTGAGAGAAGATCAACCATGGGTGGACATGTTTCGTAAGTTTTCCTTGCGAGTGCTACCACCGTGTCCCAGAAAGAGAGACGTAATCAGCCAGATGTTAACAAAACTCGATCCCAACAACTACTGTATGTTAGTGTCACAAGCGGTCATGGTTCCACAGGTGCACACAAGCATCCATGTTAAAAGCGATACTGGCTTTATAAATCGAGGTACGACATTAGCTCTCAATGAGCGGTTTTTTTTTTTTTTTTTTATCCAGAAAATTTCCGAGACAGTGATCGCTGGAGTGTAGGTTATCAGAGCAGCACTCCAGTTACACGTAGCCGATGATGCAACAAGGTGGTAAAATCGCTGAATTTTGAAAGTGATTCGGCTAAGTGACGTGGTATGTAAATGGTATTTGCGACTGCCTCACACCACCCCAGCTAGATATCTCTATAGTACTTGTAACGTATTCTGACTCGATACCAGATCAGAGGTTCTGCGATATATCCGTTGAGTTATAGGCGATGACTGATTGAGAAGGAACACAAACAGTAGTAGCAGTAGTAGTAGATGATGTGCTGATTGAGGTTGCAAGAAAATGTACACTAGCTTTTCATACAGGTAAGAAAAGGGGTTCGCTACGCTTTCAACTACCTAGTGGCAGCTACTTTTCAAGGTCATACAACCGGTCAATTCCACATCCGAAATACAGGCACATAGATCGATGAATCTAGGAAATGTCTAGAGATTTTTGGTAGGTTGGCGAATAAGACAGATAAATATCCTCTTACAAAATATTTATTAACTTTTGCATATACATATATACACAGCAAACAAATCTTTTCTTATTTTAGTTAGGTGAAGCTATAATAATATTCAATTTCATTTTTAACTTATAGCTTAAATCCACATCTGAATCATCAATTTCTTTCTGCAACCAGTAATTTGACAAATACGGAGAAGGTATGTTCTCGAATTCTAATACATATATAATTTTCTTCCTGTAAAATATTTGTTTATGGCTTTAACTATTAGCTCTGTTCCTTCCTGCAGTTCTTCTAGGCGAGAGCGTTCGGGGATTTTAATTTTTCCTCATATCTCCTCCATGACGCTATTGTTAAAGCGTTCCTCTGTGTATGTAGGCAACTCTTCTGTTCCACATTCTTGGGGGATTTCTGTATAAAACTTACAATTTACGACTTGTGCAGACGAATGTCCATTAAATGAAGTTATTCCATCAGTTTTAAACTCGGTAAATGGCTGTTCTGTTGCTAGGTGGACAACATCCAGCTCGCCTCACTTGGATAGAATATAACCATCCTTTTTAAGCCAATCCAAATGAGAATAGAGCTTAATAAACACACTTTTCGTGTATCCGTTAATATACTAAACGCTCTCGATTCCACTGATTTCGGCCAGTACACCAACACAACAATTCGGCGATATCTATATCGGACGGTATTGTGGAGAACAGGGTTCTAGACTGAGAAAAATAAGTTCCTCCTGCTTTAACATAACACTTCTGTGTAATACTAATTTCTCTTTGTTGGAGTCTGTGTTAAGAATCTCTACGTAGTTTACAGGTAGATAATTAAAACTGTATGCAGAGAGAGCATAACTTATAAGCTTTTACCAGTCTTGAGAGTTCGGCAGACTTACTTGTACACCAGTCAATTTTCGGGTGTTCTTATTACCCCAGTAAAAGTGCAGAACGTTGTTAAATACCACCCAGCAACTGCTCTGTAAATTATTAGCTAGCCGACACCACATAGACACGATTGGCACAGAGTAAAGTCGAGCACTTTGTAAACACTGCTTGTTAGTGTCTAACTTACACAGCTTTGCACTGGGTCCAGCGCAATATCCATTCTGTAGTTGTCTGTAGTCCCTCCAGCCTGGTAATGCCATGCTCTTTAGCCAAAGAAAACATAAAAGTTTCCCGTAGTCGCGTGACTGGACACTTTACAAAGTCTATAAGATGGTTACCGATGACTTTGCTTACTTCTGGACTTGCGATTTGACATATAAATTTGTTACATACCTTTACAAATGGAGCTCATCCAGGTTAAACAATCTATTTCAGCTGTCTTATCATTGTCCACAATCACATTGCTGCTTCCCTGATGGTCTTCTTCCATGCAGAAGTCGTGGGTCGATATTATGCAGTTTCATATCTCAATTTTATTAAAAATTCCGGAAAAGTGTTGGGTTATGTCTAAATCCAAAAGGTAAAAATCGTCTACAAATAGCTGCTGCAATATTCCTGGCAACTCTTCCATTAGAACATCCAATTTAACGTCGGCTAGTTCCACTTTATATGGTATAGCCACAGGATTTTTATAGTCCTTCGAAATGATTTCCAGTGCTTCTTTGCCCATTTTATCCAATATTCCTCTTGCTGCCACACTGTCGCTTCCATGTAGTCGCTGTTAGTAGTAGTTTATCCTGTAGTGAAGTAGAAGTGGATAGTTCCTGTGAATTATTATGGGTGGAGGTTACACTCAACAACCGAACTAGGTTAATAATTGGCTCCTTTTACCGACCTCCCGACTCAGCAGCATTAGTGGCAGAACAACTGAGAGAAAATTTGGAATACATTTCACATAAATTTTCTCAGCATGCTATAGTCTTAGGTGGAGATTTCAATTTACCAGATATAGACTGGGACACTCAGATGTTTAGGACGGGTGGTAGGGACAGAGCATCGAGTGACATTATACTGAGTGCACTATCTGAAAATTAACACGAGCAATTAAACAGAGAACCGACTCGTGGAGATAACATCTTGGACCTACTGATAACAAACAGACCCGAACTTTTCGACTCTGTATGTACAGAACAGGGAATCAGCGATCATAAGGCCGTTGCAGCATCCCTGAATATGGAAGTTAATAGGAATATAAAAAAAGGGAGGAAGGTTTATCTGTTTAGCAAGAGTAATAGAAGGCAGATTTCAGACTACCTAACAGATCAAAACGAAAATTTCTGTTCCGACACTGACAATGTTGAGTGTTTATGGAAAAAGTTCAAGGCAATCGTAAAATGCGTTTTAGACAGGTACGTGCCGAGTAAAACTGTGAGGTACGGGAAAAACCCACCGTGGTACAACAACAAAGTTAGGAAACTACTGCGAAAGCAAAGAGAGCTCCACTCCATGTTTAAACGCAGCCAAAACCTCTCAGACAAACAGAAGCTAAACGATGTCAAAGTTAGCGTAAGGAGGGCTATGCGTGAAGCGTTCAGTAAATTCGAAAGTAAAATTCTATGTACCGACTTGACAGAAAATCCTAGGAAGTTCTGGTCTTACGTTAAATCAGTAAGTGGCTCGAAATAGCATATCCAGACACTACGGGATCATGATGGCATTGAAACAGAGGATGACACGCGTAAAGCTGAAATACTAAACACCTTTTTCCAAAGCTGTTTCACAGAGGAAGACCGCACTGCAGTTCCTTCTCTAAATCCTCGCACAAACGAAAAAATGGCTGACATCGAAATAAGTGTCCAAGGAATAGAAAAGCAACTGGAATCACTCAATAGAGGAAAGTCCACTGGACCTGACGGGATACCAATTCGATTCTACACAGAGTACGCGAAAGAACTTGCCCCCCTTCTAACAGCCGTGTACCGCAAGTCTCTAGAGGAACGGAGGGTTCCAAATGATTAGAAAAGAGCACAGATAGTCACAGTCTTCAAGAAGGGTCGTCGAGCAGATGCGCAAAACTATAGGCCTATATCTCTGACGTCGATCCGTTGTAGAATTTTAGAACATGTTTTTTGCTCGAGTATCATGTCGTTTTTGGAAACCCAGAATCTACTATGTAGGAATCAACATGGATTCCGGAAACAGCTATTGTGTGAGACCCAACTCGCTTTATTTGTTCATGAGACCCAGAAAATATTAGATACAGGCTCCCAGGTAGATGCTATTTTTCTTGACTTCCGGAAGGCGTTCGATACAGTTCCGCACTGTCGCCTGATAAACAAAGTAAGAGCCTACGGAATATCAGACCAGCTGTGTGGCTGGATTGAAGAGTTTTTAGCAAACAGAACACAGCATGTTGTTATCAATGGAGAGACGTCTACAGACGTTAAAGTAACCTCTCGCGTGCCACAGGGGAGTGTTATGGGATCATTGCTTTTCCCAATATATATAAATGACTTAGTAGATAGTGTCGGAAGTTCCATGCGGCTTTTCGCGGATGATGCTGTAGTATACAGAGAAGTTGCAGCATTAGAAAATTGTAGCGAAATGCAGGAAGATCTGCAGCGGATAGGCACTTGGTGCAGGGAGTGGCAACTGACCCTTAACATAGACAAATGTAATGTATTGCGAATACATAGAAAGAAGGATCCTTTATTGTATGATTATATGATAGCGGAACAAACACTGGTAGCAGTTACTTCTGTAAAATATCTGGGAGTATGCGTGCGGAACGATTTGAAGTGGAATGATCATATAGAATTAATTGTTGGTAAGGCGGGTACCAGGTTGAGATTCATTGGGAGAGTGCTTAGAAAATGTAGTCCATCAACAAAGGAGGTGGCTTACAAAACACTCGTTCGACCTATACTTGAGTATTGCTCAACAGTGTGGGTTCCGTACCAGATCGGTTTGACGGAGGGGATAGAGAAGATCCAAAGAAGAGCGGCGCGTTTCGTCACAGGGTTATTTGGTAACCGTGATAGCGTTACGGAGATGTTTAATAAACTCAAGTGGCAGACTCTGCAAGAGAGGCGCTCTGCATCGCGGTGTAGCTTGCTCGCCAGGTTTCGAGAGGGTGCGTTTCTGGATGAGGTATCGAATATATTGCTTCCCCCTACTTATACCTCCCGAGGAGATCACGAATGTAAAATTAGAGAGATTAGAGCGCGCACGGAGGCTTTCAGACAGTCGTTCTTCCCGCGAACCATACGCGACTGGAACAGGAAAGGGAGGTAATGACAGTGGCACGTAAAGTGCCCTCCGCCACACACCGTTGGGTGGCTTGCGGAGTATAAATGTAGATGTAGATGTAGGAGAAATGGTAGCTTCGCCTTGACACCATCTCTTGTAGTGACGAACTTGGAGAATTTTCTATGTAGACAATAGTTAAATGAGCCACACATCTCCTTCTTTAACATTACAGATCGTCCCAATTGCTCCTGTCAGTTCCCTTGATCACAGATTTTAACTACCATAATGCTATCGCAAAACGGTGCTGTAATAGGAGTAAGCGCATTCAAGTTCTTCTTGATAAGGAGCGTACCATTTTCCGTGTAATTTATGTTGCCAATGTCAGAAACAAGATTGTCCAGGTTCTCTAGTAGTAACCATAAACCAAAGCGTTCGTCGGTTGGTCTCGTCCTCTTCCATAATAGTTGAGGCAGGTTAAGCACTTTGGAGGAATCCATGTTGACACTTTCAACTACCACATAAGACTGATCGGTTGCAGTTGTCATGCATCCTTTCATACTCTAAATATCCTCGACGGTGGCATTTCCGGCCACGTGATCTCCCGGTCATACATTCTAAATTTGATTGCATATGCAGTCCAACTGTAAACTCTTAGCTGAATTGCGCTATTTTGCGCACAAGGTGTCCGTGGGGGGGAAGGCGACTGTCCCCCCCCACCCCCCTGCGAGTATATGGGGGCGTTTTTGGACGGTATAGTGTAGCGCAATATCCATGCAATAGAGTCTGGGACTGTACTTGAATTCGGTTTCGCACGGAGTGGTACAGTACAGTATTCGTACATTCGAGTATAGCACTGTTCCTGGACATGGTTTCGGAAGGATGGTGCAGTGCAATAGCTGGAAGGACTAGTGTATCGTAGTATCAACATGGATTCCGGAAACAGCTATTGTGTGAGACCCAACTAGCTTTATTTGTTCATGAGACCCAGAAAGTATTAGATACAGGGTCCCAGGTAGATGCCATTTTCCTTGACTTCCGGAAGGCGTTCGATACAGTTCCGCACTGTCGCCTGATAAACAATGTAAAAGCCTACGGAATATCAGACCAACTGTGTGGCTGGATTGAAGAGTTTTTAGCAAACAGAACACAGCATGTTGTTCTCAATGGAGAGACGTCTACAGACGTTAAAGTAACCTCTGGCGTACCTCCGGCGTGGGACCATTGCTTATCACAATATATATAAATTACCCAGTAGATAGTGTCGGAAGTTCCATGCGGCTTTTCGCGGATGATGCTGTAGTATACAGAGAAGTTGCAGCATTAGAAAATTGCAGCGAAACGCAGGAAGATCTGCAGCGGATAGGCACTTGGTGCAGGGAGTGGCAACTGACCCTTAACATAGACAAATGTAATGTATTGCGAATACATAGAAAGAAGGATCCTTTATTGTATGATTATATGATAGCGGAACAAACACTGGTAGCAGTTACTTCTGTAAAATATCTCGGAATATGCGTGCGGAACGATTTGAAGTGGAATGATCATATAAAATTAATTGTTGGTAAGGCGGGTAACAGGTTGAGATTCATTGGGAGAGTCCTTAGAAAATGTAGTCCATCAACAAAGGAGGTGGCTTACAAAACACTCGTTCGACCTATACTTGAGTATTGCTCATCAGTGTGGGATCCGTACCAGGTCGGGTTGGCGGAGAAGATAGAGAAGATCCAAAGAAGAGCGGCGCATTTCGTCATAGGGTTATTTGGTAAGCGTGATAGCGTTACGGAGATGTTTAGCAAACTCAAGTGGCAGACTCTGCAAGAGAGGCGCTCTGCATCGCGGTGTAGCTTGCTGTCCAGGTTTCGAGAGGGTGCGTTTCTGGATGAGGTATCGAATATATTGCTCCCCTCTACTTATACCTCCCGAGGAGATCGCGAATGCAAAACTAGAGAGATTCGAGCGCGCACGGAGGCTTTCCGGCAGTCGTTCTTACCGCGAACCATACGCGACTGGAACAGGAAAGGGAGGTAATGACAGTGGCACGTAAAGTGCCCTCCGCCACACGCCGTTGAATGGCTTGCGGAGTATAAATGTAGATGTAGATCCGATCGTGATAGCGGTATTGTGCGGTGCGGGATAGGGTGGTACTGTAGATTTTTATAGAATATTGTAAATATTTTGTAATTTTCATTTCAGATGCCGTTTAAAAAAATCATCGATCCATTATGAATAACTGTAGATATTTTCACATCTCGATGGATAAATAGATTTTGTGTACGAAATATGGGGCTGATACAACCACATGATTTACGATGAGCAGGGCGAAGTACCGGACGCATCACGAGCGACCTGCTCGGGACCACTGCGCGGTCCATCCGCCCATGTGTCATTCAATATCTCGAGAACTGTGATAGCTATCGTTCTGCTCTCAACTTTAAATATAATTTCGGAATATTGGCTACATTTCGTATGCAGTGATGTATTGCCTAAAATGAACTATATGCAAAGACCACGCAATGCGTTTCACCTCTGCACACTCTATAAAATTTCGTGTAATGGTTTACATAAAAGTGATATAGTAAGTAACCATGACAAATAACAAAAAGAAATTCAGTCCTTCTTCGAACGAAGACATCAGGCTATAACATGCAGAAGAATCAAATTTTTTCACCAAATAGTTTGCTTGAAATTGGATCATAAGGATTTCATAGCTACCGCCACGTCCGCGCCAGCGCTTCGGCGGAAGTTCGCGTAGACTGGGATTCCGTACCTGACGTCAGGCTCAGTGCGTTCTGTGATTGGAGACGCAGATCTGCAGTGCAGCACGCGGCAGCGGCAGAGGTTCGACATGGGCAAACCGCGACGCAGAGCCGTTTCCATGACAGCGTTTCCATGGCAACAAAGGCCCTGCCGCGTGGCAACCCTAGTGGGAACATATGACGCGGCCCGGCGTCGAGACCCGGTGGCTATCCAATCTGTCTGCGGACGCCGCTGCCTTCAGATCGGAGCGTTCCTGGCGTATTTTTTCAATTGTGGGATTCCGCGCTGCACTGAACTGATAACCACTATCCCTGTTGTTTACTAAATCGTTGTACAGAGGTATCTCCACTGCCCGAGTCCCAGAAACCGTTGGCGCTGCACAGCTTCTTTGTTTTTTCGAATTCGAAGGTGTGTCCCTCGATAATGCTACGTTCTGCTATAGCGGACTTAATTGTCTGTCCTAGTTGTACGTTCCTGATGTGTTCAGTACAGCGCTGGGATGCACATCGTTGTGTCTGCCCGATATATTCCATCACACATTCGCACTCAATACTGTAAATGCCCAGCGTCTGCAACCCCAGCTGGTCTTTGGTTGAGTCATGTATATCTTTGACTTTTTTCGGTGAACGAAAGATGGCCGTTATTTCGTGCTTCTTTAATATTTTTGCGATCTTGGCGGTTGGTGGTCCAGCAAGCGGCAGAAACGCCACACGTTTTGCTTCTTCTGGTTTCTCCTCCCGCCTCTTGTCTGCACGCAAGGTGTGTCTTGTTTGTGTCTCGGGGTAGCCGTTCTTTCGGAAGGTTTCCCGCAGATGTGCTAGCTCACAAGGCAATCTCTCACTGTCACAGATCGACCTGGCTCTTTGTACTAAGGTTTTCAGTACTGAGTTACGTTGTGCTGGATGGTGGCAGCTTCGAGCATTGAGATATAAGTCCGTGTGCGTCTTCTTCCTGCAGACCGAGTGTCCCAACGTATCGTCCGAGAATTATGATGTTCAATATAGGACGTAGTGGGACATTCTCCATATGGATCTTCGGGTGGCCATACAGTCGCGGTGGAGCCGGTGCCCGAGGGTAAAGTTTCTTGATGGTGTTTCTGTCAAGTCCTGAGCTGTTGAAAAGCGTAACAGAAGCAGTCGCGTCTTTCCCCACTTCTTTGTATGCTGGGTCTTGTAGTAAGGTGTCGATCTTCTGCCAGCAATCTTCTGACTTCAGCAGGATTGTCACATTCCCTTTGTCTGCTGCTAAGACCACTATACCCTTGTCATCACGAAAGATGCCTTGCGCTCTTCTGCCTTAATGTTGTTCTTCGGCATTCTTGCTATCTCGAGTACCCTGCTGGCCTCTTTCCTCACTTCCCTGGGTCCCCTCGGCGGGAGTCCACGTATGGCTTGCTCGACGTTGCTGATGATGTCACATTTTGGTAACGTTCTTGGAGCAAAGATCAGGCCTTTCGACAGCACGGAGATTGTTGGCTCATACAGTGCTCTCTCTGTCAGGTTGATGACGGTCTTAATATTGCTGGCGTTCTCCTCTTGTTGACATCTGCCCGGAAGTCCGAGGAACTTCTGGCACTGTGGACTCCCACAACTGACAAAATACGTCAAGAACGCTCCGATCTGAAGGCAGCAGCGTCCGCAGACAGATTGGATAGCCATCGGGTCTCGACGTCGGGCCGCGCCACCCCGGACCCCCCACCACCACCGACGCGGTACCCCCTTCCAGAGGAATGTGATTGGCCGGCCTACAGTAGCGGACGACGGCCAAGCAGCTATATAGATATGCAGAACACTACATCCCGACCACGAGTGAACTTTCTCCGTCAAAGTAGAAACTGCCACCTCCACCAAAAGGCGTATACGTGCTGAGGTGCCACAGGGATCGGTCCTGGGGCCCGTTTTGTACAGCCTGTACACTGCGGACACTCGAACGGCTCCCCTGGTGCACACTGCACAGTACGCGGACGACACAGCCTTCTACACGAGGAATGCGAACAAGGACCTGGTCATTCGTAGGCTACAAAGGGTTTTAGATGACACAGAAACCTGGGCCCGTCGCTGGCACATCACCATCAACTCTGAAAAGACGCAGGCTATGCTGTTTACCCGCAGGCTCGGAAGGCGAGAACCTCCTCAACGTCCCCCCACCCCTCCACCTTTACCTAAACGGAACCCAACTCCCCTGGCACAGAACCGCCAAGTACTGTATCTTGGTGTAACCTTGGACTCTCGTCTTACGTGGAAACCCCACATAGACGAGGTCCACAGGAAGGTCTGCGCCAGAATGTCCACCCTATACCCAATCCTGAACTCAACCAGCTCCCTTCCCTGCCCAGTAGCAGTTAATGTGTACCAGACCCTGATCCGGCCAGTAATGGAATATGCGTGCCCTGTCTGGGGATACACGGCAATGCAGCACCTGGACAAACTCCAGAGGCTGCAGAACCGCGCCCTCAGGAGGGCATTGCTATTTACCTCTTGGATTCCCCATAGATGATTTGCACGCCGCAGCCGAAATCCCACTCCTGAGAGGGCGTTTCCAAGATCTGGCAGGGGCCTTCTATGAGGGTTCTTCCACATCAGGAAACGCCCTCATCCACTCCCTAGGTCGGTATGACATGTCCCGCGACAAGCACAAGCGTCCCACGACGATCTTCGACGATTAAGTCGAAGAGAAAATCCCAATATCCAATCCCTAACCCTGCTCCTTCCCATATAACACCAAACATCTCGCCAACCTCAAGCAAATACCAGACACAAACAGAACAATCATCACATTTCAAAGACACCAAAAAACTACAGATATAATCACACACACACGTACACAGGGGAGTAAAAGCCGAAAGGCTACAAACTGCCACTCACACTTCCCCAAAGAGGGGAAAGTAACAGATGAGAGCAGCAGCAGCATCCGGACGCACTTGCACTGTGGCTGCCGAAGTGTGCAGACGCTCTGTGCCGACGCTGCCGAGGCTAACCTCCCGCTCGTGATTTTATAGCGACCGGTTGCGCGGGTTCACGCATTTGGCTACTCGACTTGCGTGTTCCCGCTCACCAGCGTTTCTCTCTTTCTTTCAGAGTCGACAACAGCCTGCAAGGGCCTTTAGGGACTCGTGTGGCAAAATCCACGTGGCGTGACCCCTCTATCTGAGAAAGCAAACTGTCGTGTCTTCCTAAAGAGGCAAAGTTGTCGTGTTGGGGGTTACGATGGAGGAGGAGCCGGAACGAGACGATGTTTCCGGCGAGACGCAGGGTGTGGCAGATAGCGGTCCAAGGGAAGTTTCCCGAACGACGGCAGCGTCTGGCCCCCCACCACCGACGAAGACGACGAATGAGAGTGTTGCTTGCGGCCGCCGGATGGAGGCGGAAACTTTCGCTAACAGACGGCGTCGCACCCGCGCACTCTCTGTACCGAGACGACGCATAGAGCCGCCGATCCCCCTGACAAAGGAGGAATTTGCCGCCGCCATCGCCATGCTGACCCCCGAGGAGAGTTGCATCTACATGCAACGCTCGGCCATGGGCACCGAAGCGAACAGGGAGGAGGTACTAACGAGACTCCGGTCCCTGGTACCTGTGGGTCGTAACAGGCAATTGCCTGTCGCAGTCGCCATGACATCTGCCGCGCCAGCAGTCGCACCAGCCGTGCCGGCTACAGAAGCCGCCACGCCTTCACCAACGTCTAGGCTGGCGACACCCGACGAGCCTGCAAAGGCCGAGCAAACCTCACGGAAGCGCCCAGCCGCGGCCGTAGAGGACACTCCCTCCCCCCAGGCAAGTTCCGGTCGCACCAGGTGGAAGAAGGGGAGGGTACGTCGCAGGACGATCGCATCGCCGAGGAAGCCTGACGAAGAAGGCTTCAGCGCGCCCTCCCGACGCCACACAGCGAGAGCCAGGTCGTTCAGACTGGTGACGCCGGAACAGGTCAAGGCTGCAAACCGGTTTGCAGATCTGCTGGAAGTAGCTGAGACCGACGGGGACGGAACTACGCCGATTACGGCGACGAAACCGCCCCGCCGCCCGCCGCTGATTACCATCCAGTGGAGTGAGGGCTATTGTGAGCTCAGAGAGAAGCTCTACTCCGTCGCAAAACCGCGGAAGATGATCGCGGGGACCGACACTTACGACGTCAGAGCAGAGTGCATAGAGGACCAAGAGAAACTCATGCAGCTCTGTGAGACCGAGAAGTGGAACTGCTTCACGCAGAGCACGAAGCAGCTGAAGGTCGTTTTTCGCCACCTGCCGCTGGAGGAACGCGGCTTCCAGACCCGCCACGTCGGCCTGATGAGGTCGCCCAGGACCCACAGGGACATGCCCTTGTTCCTTGTGGTTTTAGTCGAGAATGTTGAAAACCGGAAAATTTTTCAGGTTGAAAACATTGCCGACTTCGACGTCAAAGCCGAGCCACTCCGCGCAAAAGGCAGGCGAGCCCAGTGCTTCAACTGCCAGCGCATGGACCACGTGGCAAAGTTTTGCAGAATGCCAGTGAGCTGCTGCAAGAAGTGCGCCGAGGAGCACTCGTCGCGGGGCTGCCCCAAGAAGAAGGAAGACTGAGCGACGTGCTGCAACTGTAACGGGGACCACGTCGCCTGTTACCGGGGATGCGCCGCATTCAAGCGCGGGAAGCACGCCAGCCGCGTAAGCCCGAGCCGCAGCTTCGCGGACGTCGCTAAGGGGAAGCCGACCGCCCCCTCCGACAGGCCACGGCCGTTCGCAGGGGAGGCCGCACCGGCACCGCAGCCTTCGCAGCTGCTCTCGCCCGCGACTCCGCCTGCAGTCGGGGAGTCAGGCTTGCCGGCGCCCACGGCTGTAGGGAGGGTTGCCGACAGCACAGGGCGTTCCCAGCACGTTGCTCCGCTGCCGACTACGGGAAACGTCGCGACGGAGTCAAACCTTCCCGAAACGGCGAAGGAAGACACCACCGAGCTGGCCGCACTTCTGCGGTCGCTCGATCAGCTGATAACTCAGCTACAGGTGCTCGTAGGAGCAGTGACAGCGGCCCTCCAGGCCACCGCCGGGAGAAGCCAGCCTTAAAATGGATAACGACCATATTTATGGGTTAACCATTTGCACATTCAACGCTCGGGGTCTCCACCCCCAGCAGGGCGAGTTTCGCCAATTCCTATATGAGGAGGTGGTCGACATCTGCCTTGTGGAGGAGACTTAAACCCCGGGGTCGACGTTCGAGCAGCAAACTTCTGCTGCTAACGAGATGACAGAGCCACCCACGGGGGCGGCACTGCCAGCTACGTGAAGAAGACACTGCGCCACCACCGGGTTCAACTGCCGGCTCTCAATGCGCTGGAGGTCACAGGAGTGGCAGTCAATACCACCATCGGAAAGATTCTTTTCGTGTCGGTGTACCGGCAGCCTGGCAGACTGCTAGACGAAGCCGACTTCGACGCCCTGCTGTCGCTGGAGGGGTGAGCTTTCATTGCCGGAGATTTCAATGCGACACACCGAATGGGACTCGCGAACTGTTAGCCGCAGCGGTCGCCGCCTCTTCCGCGTTGATCACCGCAACGGCGCGATCCCCTTGGGGCCGTTTGACCCCACGATCTTCCCTGCACGGGGACAACCGGACGTGCTCGATATTGCTCTTCTGAAGGGCATCGGGCAACTCGCGACCGCCGAGACGAATGACGTCCTGTCCTCCGACCACATACCGGTCATTTTTGGCCTCGACGTGGTCGGAGCTTCTCTTCCAGAGAGCCGTCCGAGCTATCGCAGGCTTTCAGACGAAAGCCCTCGAACTACTCGAGGACGCGCCAAACCCCTCTTAGGTAGGGGCAGACGCCGCCCTAACATTCTTCACTCCAAGAATACTCCGAGCAGCGGAGGAAGCCACGCCGAGACATCGCCAAGGGCCACGAGACTTCTCGCGACAGCTACCGCACCGAGAAGAACCGACTGTTTCGTGAATGGCAGCTCACTCGTCAACCAGACACGAAGCGCCGCTTAAACCGCATGAGACGGGAAATTAAGGCAGCAGTCGAGCATCACCGGAACCAGGAAGACCTTGTGTCTACCCTCAATCCTGAGGATGGCAGTGCATGGAAGGTAGTAAAGTCCTTCCTACGCCGGCGACAGCGAATACCGCCTTTACAGGTCGGGAACGATTTCGCCAGCGACCCCGACGAGAAAGCCAGCGTTCTGGCTGACGCATTGGCAGCGAACTTCACACCGGTGTCCGACGTCACCGACGACGACCACATATGGCGGGTCCACGAGCAACTACCAACCTTCCGCGCCGCAAGGGAGGAAGGCGACGTTATCGAGTCGATAACGAAGGAGGACGTTGCTGTGCAGCTTCGCTCGCTGAACCCCAAGAAGGCTGGAGGCAGCGATGGCGTCAGCAGCCTCCTGCTGAAGAACCTTCCGCCAGGATTACACCGCCAACTTGCCTATGGTTTCAACGAGATCCTCCGATCAGGTGTCTACCCCTCTGCGTGGAAACACGCGGAGGTCGTGGCCATTATGCAATCCGGCAAGGACCCACCCCAGGCATCGAGCTACCGACCCATCAGCCTGCTCCCGTCCCTCTCGAAAGTTTTCGAGAGGCTGTAAGCGAGAAGACTGATGCTACACGTCACCCAGGAGAGCATCATCCCGGACGAGGAGTTCGGGTTTCGAGAAGAACATGCCACTTCCCACCAGTTCCTGCGGGTGGTAGAACCAGCGATGAGGGCACTGGAAACAAGGGAATACTTTAGGGCAGTGTTCTTCGACGTCTCCCGAGCGTTTGACTCGGTGTGGCACGACGGTCTCGAGTTCAAACTTTTTGAACGAGGGATACCGACGTCCCACCTGACGCTACTGCTGTCGTATCTGTCTGAACGAACCTTCCACGTGAGGGCTGACGACGGTACGTCCACAGACCGGCAGATACGTGCAGGAGTGCCGCAGGGGCCGGTTCTCGGCCCCTCACTGTACTCCCTGTACACTACCGACGGCCCGAAAGTGGCAGGAGTCGAACTGGCGCTGTACGCTGATGATACAGCCCTGTTCACTCGCATCATGAACCCCCAAGGGCTGAGAAACCGCCTTCAACGCGGGTGCGACGCTTTGGGCTCATGGGCAACAAAGTGGTTGTTGAAATTCAACGCCACGAAGAGCCAGGCAGTCGTCTTCACCCGAATACTTCTCCCTCCAGGGCTTACGCCAGTCGAAATCCTGGGAGAACCTATCCCATGGAGTGGGACGGCGAAATACCTAGGGGTTACCCTAGACCGCAGGCTCACCTGGAAGCATCATATCCGTGATGTGAAATGGAGAGCAATTGGTCGCCTTCGCGCCCTGTATCCGCTGCTAAGCCCGCAGTCGTCATTACCACCGGAACACGGCATCACGCTTCACCTAACATTGGTTCGCCCACTGTTAGAGTATGCGGCCGTGGTCTGGGGGAAAGCCGCAGATGCTCACATTGTGACTCTGCAGCGGATACAGAACCGCGCCCTGAAGACTTCTATGCATCTCCCGAGGCGCTTCTCGACGCGCCAACTCCACGAAGACACCGGGATCCTGCCTCTCCGAGACAGGTTTCACGCCATCGCCAGGAAGTTCTACGAGAAAGCGGGACGCTCCCGCAACCGGGTCATCCGTGGACTGGGCCAACAACCACATCACAGGCCAATCATGCGTTGGCCTGACCTGCTGAGGGATTACGTTTTATTAATCCCCCACCAGAGTGTGTCCTTCACTTTTTCAGCTTACACCAGCTAGGACTAATCAACAAGAGTGGTAATATATCTTTCTCTCTATTACAGGAACCGCAGGAATGACAAATTTTGTCCAAACTGTACCACCTCGAGTCAAGGATAGCCTCGTCTTTTCAGGGTCAGTGTCAGCATCCCGACACTTCGCCAGAGGATGATGGGTACGAAACTCGTTGAAAAGTTGCGACAAGACGACGCCACCACTCGGCTAATAACCCGAGAAGTATTCATCAGTGGAATACGCCGAGAAAGACTGCAATCGCGTACATGTTAGCCCTCCCATGGCAGCAGATCTGGTCAAGCTATATATCGAAGAACCTTAATTCATCCTTATTGATGGATCCTGAATGTAACCATCATATCAAAGAAACATGGCAGACTTGCACTTGCTGTCTGCTGATGCACCGCATGGTTCTTTCGTGGTGGCTGCAATGTGCAATCCGGCGATACGAAGAGCTCTCCTACCTTATGGCAAGAAAAAAGTGAGATGGGATCCAGATACACTTGATTATAGCTATATGGTGCTACGTGACCTATCCTCCAAAACCCTATCGCCCGAGCGTCAAGCGGAAGTCCATCACATTCAGGCGTGAATTTTATCGACCACGAGACGTCGACTGGAGGGACTTTCGAGCCTTGCTCGGTGCTTAGAGACAACGTCGATGGATAACGCATTTGCATGCATCATGTGTCCAGGGGACATGCAAGTATTCGCCTATCCTTGATCACAGTGCTCCATGATGGTGATGATCGGCCTTTAACGTTACAACAGCACACTGCTGCTGGGTTTCTGGTGCATTACTGTCTCCTTTTCACAAGGACGCCGACGCACAATCGGATAGGAGAAGAAATCTTGCGATATTCCATCGCAATTCATGGTGGGAATGCTTATACCTATACCTAAATCGGCAGGGAGTATCAGCGCCCATCAATTCCGACCATTCACGATGCTCGATACTGACCAGAAGATCTTGTGCGAATTTTGGTGACAAGGTTCAAGACTGTAATAGCCAAGAGATTACCGCCAGACCAGCATGTAGCATGTGAGCGGTGCTCGAATCAGTAGATTTTGACCGTGCCTCTGACAGGATCAATCATGATTTCCTTGAATCGACCATGCGAAGCATGACGATACCTCAGGATTTTATTACTGTCCTCATGTGCCTCCTTTGCAGCGCTCCCTCGATGGTGAGAGTCAATGGCAGGAAGGTAGGAACGATTCTTGTTTGCAGCTTAGTTAGGCAAGGATGTCCCTCGTCGATGGTGATGTTTGCAATAGCGCTCGAACCATTGATGCAGATTACAGGTGTCCGACTCTGTGCGAGTTTGTTCACGTGTCGTGCATATGCCGACGACTTGATGATACTTGTCTGATCGAAGAACTACGTATGGAGTAGCAGCATGTAGCAGGGTCAACATGAATAAAACCAAGATCATGCACAGCGGACAGAGGCAGGACGCTCTGCACAGTCCGTTTACGACAGTGGACATCTTGTGATGCTTAGGAGTTTCGTTCACCCAATCAGCAGCGGCGAGCTACAAACGTGTGCTCCTGCACATCCGATTGCACGTACCCAAAAATATACTTCCAATCCACGACCTGCTCCAAAGGGTGGAAAGCACTAATATTCATCTTGCCTCACGACTGCCATACCTGGCACAGGTACTGCCAATGCCACGTGGTATTGCTGACAGGTTAATGGCGACCTTTGGATACTATGTCAGCCAAGGAATTTTCTTTAAGGTCAAATACAAGGCTTTATGTAACTCTCCCACATCATTCTCGATGACATAATCTCACGAATGTGCGGAACAAGGCTCTAGCTCAATACCTGCGAGCGACACTACAGATCCGGAACCAACGGCAACATGACATTACGTCGGCGATCCTGGATGTGCTTCTTCCCCTGTCCTTTGAACCGCTGGTAGCTGCAGGCACAATTACGCCTTCTTTTTCTCACGTCGCACTATTCTTTCGTGATTTTACAGATACAGTTACAGTTACAGATACCTTCTACATGGATCCTCACTACCCGTGAGATATATCGACACTTGAGGCATCATCATGGTAGCAATGTTGTCGAGCTTAAGTACCCAACGAGGGATTGGCGACAGATCTGACGAGCTGTCCATGCGCCTCTCCTTGTCACGGCAGGGAAATTGTCTTAGTATGCATTAATCAACCGCAAGACAGTCACCCGCTGACGACTGTACGACATTCGCATGATAGATTCCGCACTCTGCCTTATATGTGGCATGCAGGACACCGACAAACATTCTCTGCAGTGCTGTGAAACAGAGGATGTTTGGCGGCTGACGCATCACATAATGGCACTCCTCCGACGCACCAACGACTCTATGATCACGACGAAGGCTTTATTTTTCCCAGACGCTGTTTCCCCTCACAGAAAACCTAGGCAATCCGCTGAATTGGAGGACACGCAACGCACTACGTGATCTCACTGACCGTGATATCGGGCATGGACTGTTGGCGTTATCTATTAGAACAACACGAAATCATCCGACGTCACTCTAAATACAAAACGCACTTTGCGAACTTTCTAGGCAGCATATTTCATGACCCCCGAAGCGGTTGGGAGTCCTATGTTTACGTAGTTTCGCGGGCTAGGATATTACTCACAGTGAAGTGACGAGAATGTCACTTTGGCCCTATATTTCTTTCCTTTCTCTTTCATATGTGATTATTTTTCCTGGCACATTAAAATTAAATAAAAACAACAAAAAAAGAATTAAATAAATATACAATGTTTCCTTCCCGCTGCCTCTCCCATATCACCGTGGCCAAGCCTCTATATATATATATATATATATATATATATATATATATATATGTGTGTGTGTGTGTGTGTGTGTATATCTCTGTGTGTGTGTGTGTGTGTATGTTAATTAGAGCAAAATTAGTGTGTCTATGAAATCATAAGGCCGTGACAGTGATCCTAGTACACACAATAAATCTACAGCAGGCGAAAACAAAAATAAAGAAATGTCTGGGGAACTAATCCTGAATTTAAAGATTGGTTGTGCGCTGATGAGTCGAAAAAAGGTTTAGACATAGAATCTGCAGCGTCTAAATCGGAATGTATTAAAAACATTCTAAAAGTAAAAATTATTCAAATTATTGAAGGTGGTGTCATCTAAAAGCCAGACAATTTTGAGTGCATTTGTGAAATCAGGTGCAACTGACATGTCCTTAAATAATCAGGCTCACAGTGATATCAGGCAGGATTCGTGGCAGAAAAACATACTTTCTGTGTTGCAGATCACTTGGAGGGCGTAACTGAGAGTTACGCATTTGCATCGCATTAAATGTTCCTAGATCGTAAAGGACGTGATAGGAGAGAGCCATAACAACGAACTTCCAGAAAACTGAGACATTCCAAATTAAGTGTTCTTAGTGATGAGTCACAGCCGCAGGATCTGTTAAAAGGCCGTGTGTCATGGTTAAATATTTTGATAAAGACACAAATAAAATTGAAAATAAATTTTGGAATCTCTGTGAAATTTTTAAGCAGGTTGAATATGATAAGGCAAAAGAAGATGCAAGAAGGAAAAACCTTCCCGCGCCCGGGTTCCCGGGTTCTATTCCCGGCGGGGTCAGGGATTTTCTCTGCCTCGTGATGACTGGGTGTTGTGTGATGTCCTTAGGTTAGTTAGGTTTGAGTACTTCTAAGTTCTAGGGGACTGATGACCATAGATGTTAAGTCCCATAGTGCTCAGAGCCATTTGAACCAAGTAAAAACCTTTATTCTACTCTAATGGTGTCATTTACTGAGTACAGTGTTTCTGAACTATTGTTATAGGGTTCTGATGGTTGTAATAATATGATTGAGGATCAAGAAACTCTGTTGCTGCTTGGTTACCTGAAAAAGTCATGAATTAATTATTCTCAAATGTAATGTCACCCACGTCACATATGTGCCAATGAACTTTGTAAATGTCTTTCCAGACGTTGTGAAGACCTAGCCAGGAACATTCATAACCATTTAAAGCTATTCATAAGAGTCAGGCACAACTACATTTATTTCACAGTTTTTGATATTAAAATTCACAAAGTCTTGCATCCATCACAGACACGATGGTTGTCTTTGCCGGCCGTTGTAATGAGAATTTTAGAAGAAGGAATGGTTTACGTCTCTGTTTTGGTCTGAATACCTAGAGAAGAGGCTGTTTGCGGCAGAAGAAATTGGCCGATCCCTCAATGACAATTTTTCAAAACAATTTTATTTATTTTCGTCCGATGTTTTACCGAAATTCGCAGATTTAAATAAGCATTTCCAGAATGGTAAAGTTATTATTGTTGACGTAACATGAAAAGACAGCAAAAGGGTACAAGGAAATGTTACTCTGCTACATGGACCGGCAGTATGTCGCAACCAATAAAGTGACTTTGATCCGAACAGTAGTCAACGTTTCTTCCTGACAGCCAAGTGTATTTATGAGCTGAAGTTCTGAAGGCAGTTCATAAACCAGAAATATACAGTATACTGAACGGGATGGCATGAAAGACTTTTACCGTAGCTATAGGGATTTCATGCAGACGGAATGTTCAGAACTGAAAAAGAGATATATCTTTGATGATGATTTATTCCCAGTGATTGCACTTTCGACACAAAGAAAGAGAAAATACTCCCTCTCTTATACGTCTTACACGAAAATTGATAAGAATAATCTTCTTAAAGATGATAAGCATCTACAACAAAACGATGATGACTAGAGAAAACTTCCTAGCTTAAAAACAGACGAAAATGTTAAGAACTGTTCAGAAGTGGACGTATTTTGGAGGAACATACTGAACATAAAACTTTTATTTGGCGAGAGAGAATTCCCAGCCCTACCAGAGTTTGTGCTCTCATGGTTATCCCTTCCACATTCACATGCTGACTGAGAAAGAGTTTTAGCTAGGTTAGGTTAGGTTAGTGTTGTTTAACGTCCCGTCGACAACGAGGTCATTATAGACGGAGCGCAAGCTCGGGTTAGGGAAGGATGGGGAAGGCAATCGGCCGTGCACTTTCAAAGGAACCATCCCGGCATTTGCCTGAAACTATTTAGGGAATCACGGAAAACCTAAATCAGGATGGCTGGAGACGGGATTGAACCGTCGTCCTCCCGAATGCGAGTCCAGTGTGCAGAGTTTTAGTAAAATGAATCTTATAAAAGCGAAAAATCGGGATAGCCTCGTTACTTCCACAGTCAATGGAAGTTTGCTTGCCAGCCAATGTGTAACGAGCAGCAGCTCAAGCAAAAATTTTGTCCCTACTGAAGATGTACTCAGTTGCATGAAGAAAATACAGTTATGGCCTTCCAAAGGAGGAAGATGACGGTGATGATGATGATGTGATGATGACGCATTCTATCTTTGTCTTCTTCCAAGATAAACAAATAACGAAGTATTTTTATACAATTTTATGAACCATATTTAATTTTTATAAATTGACTCCTAATAAAAAATTAAAAATCAACAGCATTAAAATGTGGAGAAGCTGACGTGAAAGAAATGGACACACCTATTATTATGTGGTACTGGTACCAATATAAAGCCCCAGTCGAGGCCGGCAATGAGTTCTTCCTAAGGCGCTGCGACAGCCATAATAGCGCTCTAATTCTGTTATTCTTAACGATAAGCATGTAAGCGAGAAAACAATTAGAAAATGATTGAAATTTTGATTAAATTTTTTTGGAAGCTGTTAAGTGCTTTCATTATGAAATACTGGATGATTATAGGGCAGGTAATTTGCGCTCCATTTTAAGCCGAGGCGCATTTTTGACGTTTCTCATTATTTCTTACGTTATATCTCCTGAACTATTTGCTGCACAGTGATATTATGTTGCAAGTGCATTTAATGATATATTTAGATACTACATCTACATCTACTGTGTCTACATGGATACTCTGCAAATGATATGTAAGTGCCTGGCAGAGGGTTCATCGAACCACCTTCACAATTCTCTATTATTCCAATCTCGTATAGCGTGCGGAAATAATGAACACTGTGGTGGCGGCTTCTGCCATCGAATGTATCAGCATGACCAAATGCAGCGGGAATACGTCAAATGTAGTGGGTGGGTGCCAGGAGGTGCCATATTAAAACTTGGTGAGAACTTTCCAAATGATTTATTTGTTTCCACTACAGTGATCCGTTCACCTCAGTCTGCGTGACAGGGCCCAGCAATGCTGAGGAAGCACCCCAGCGGCCTGTGCAACGCAATGCTGTTTTACGCCAGCCTTGGTTGGCCCACTGAGTTCCGATGATGTCACGACAGCTGCACCAGCAACCAACTCAGCTCTGCTCAGTGTGAGCCGCGGCTGGCCGGCTGAGTCCTTCTCCTCGCCGGAGTCCGAATCTGTGGCCCTTGCCTTGGAAAGTCTCGGCCATGTGTCGGGAGCCAAGACGACTGCCCGCGGTAGCTAGCTAAAGAGTGGTCCGCCGCTGGCTGGCTGCGGACCCCGTGTCGGCCATAGAGGGTCGAACCAATGACCCGCCGTGGACTGGGACGCTGGTGTCCCATCTGTTGCTGCATGTAGCCCGGTTGTGTAATACGCCCCACCGTCCAGGAGAGCTGCCACACTTGAATGAATCTCATTAGAAAACGGCACCTATCTATACTCGGCTGTGTGCCTCTGTTTTGCCAAACGCGCCGCTGCACATCACGTATGCATAACACTAAGGTTGGCCGGTGGCCCTCTTCTGCCTATGACGTGCGCCATGGAAACTGCTGTGTGCGCGCTCTCCAGCAGTTCTACGTCCCTATGGCCTCTATTTGCCTTCGCAACTGCTGCTATGCATAACTTACTACAATCCGGCCCACGCCTGGCTGTAACTCGTGCTCCGAATATAGCACAAAACTAACTTTCCCTATCCTAAACGGTGGTTCCACTACATTATTCCCCTCTTCGGAAAGACCCGGTCCCCAGGTCGTCCTTTAACTAACTCTTGACTTGTTTGGATTGGCACTTATGACATACTTACTTAGTATCAGAAAACTTAGATGTGGTCTGGTGCTCCTAAGCACATGACATGAGGGGAAAAACATAAAAAATCCTTAATGGATGACCACTCCGCTGAACGCTCGTTCAACCCCTTACCTACTTGTCTCACGTCCTCGGTATCCAGTCCACTGGGACTTGGACTACCCTTCGTTCCCTCTTGGAATTAGCTCTCCACATGATCAGAAAGAAAACAACACATAACAAATTTAAGCCTGCGACAACACGTGGCACAGAGGTGTTCAAAATGATCGTTATGTGCCGTTGCCTTTCCCTACGCTGAGCGACATGTTTAACAAGCTGTTCGGATGATATGCCCCCTCTTGCTCTAAAATGAACTGGTTTACGGGTCTCAACAGACCTGGCTCCAGAGTTTGATTTAACAAGGTCAGATTCTGCCTTGGCAAAACTCTAAAGTGGTTTCTGGCCAGTATAGCTTCGGCTGCGTAACATTCAGTTGCGTGACTTCTGAAATTGACGCTGGCAGATGGAAGGTTGGTCCTATTATGTTACACTTAGTTCCATTGATTAAAATTCCGCTTCCTTCGAGTTCTACACGTTTTGCTTCCATAAACACTCCTTGCTCAAAACAACTTGCTACTAATACCAGATTCTCGTAGGTGGAGAAGATCCAATGCATCCCGACCCGTTGCAAGCTCAATTTTGGTTCCATGATGTCCCTTGGACAGTCTATTCCTTTCCCCCTGGCTAAAAATAACTGCACCGTGCACGTGTCCCATATTTGTAGCTTCACAGATTTTCCTCCAACATTCACTATTTTTTATTCAAACTCAACACCAATTGTGTGACTGCTTTCTAGATCACAAAGCATATGGTACTTCATGCTGTACTCTATCTTCCTGGTTCTCTCTGTGCTTAGCACCTCTCTTCACCCTCTCTTTCTTCCATCCTGTGGCACGTCTGGAATCACATCCGAGCAACCCTTAAATGGCTGTATTCGCCCAATGTGTACTATCGTAGTTCTAGTTGGCATCTGAAGCTTAAAATTAACGGGAGATGTGGTTTCAACAACTTGGTATGGCCCTTGATACCTCGTGAGGAACTTCTTAGTTTTCCCTTTCTGCGTATAGGGGCTGGACCGAATTACCCATTGCCCCACTCTATACTGCGGTTAACTTCTTTTCCGCTCCACTGCGTCTTCCTGCCTTTCCAGAGCCTTTGTATTCGCCTTTTGGACCCGTTTCCAAACATCCCGAACTGTTCTTGCGAATTGACGTACAGATTCACCAGTCCTTCCTTTCTGTAGCTTCACTAAATCAAACGGTGACGGCATTTTTCGCGCGTACACTACCTCATATGGAGACAAATCGGTATTTGTATGGACTTTTGCATTGTAAGCGCATTCAATATGCTTCAAATACTCGTCCCACTGATGGTGATGAGAATACACAAAAAAACTCAACATCTTCCCAATTGTTCTGTTTACCCGTTCTGTCCTTCCGTTGGCCTGTGGATGCAACGCGCTCGTCCTCAACTTCTTTGCGTCCAACAATTTACACAGTTCCTTCATTAAATCCGACATGAAGTTGGTCCCTTGGTCAGTAATTATTGTCTCCGGTACAACAAATTTCAAAATCCAGTTACTCACTAACGCTTGCGCGATCATTGCTGCCTGTTGATTTGGCTTAGCCACCATATCCACATATACCTTGAAAAAGGGTCTATTATTGTCAGAACGAATCTGTTCACCGATGGTGTTCACCTAACAGTTCCTAAGACATCAAACGCGAGCAAAGAGAATGGACCTGTTGCTTCCGGTAATCGTTGTAGGTGTATCTATTTCCGACTCAAATCTCGCTCTCTGTGCACATGATATACAATTCTTGACATACTGACCTACCTCTACTTTCCTACCTCTCCACCAATACCTCTCCGCCACTCCCCTATTCGTCGCTCTACACCCTCCATGACCAGATAACAGGTGATCATGTGCTTTCTTTAAAACCTCATCCCTCAACTTCGCTGGCACTGCTACCCTTGGTCCTAACTTCGATTCCCTGCACAGAAGACCGTCGTACATATAAAACTGTGGCTGTGTCCGACACTATTTACAATCGTTGTCCGCGTCCTGGAATTTTTGCCATTCTGCTGGGTCATAACCTATGACTTCTACTTTCACCACCTTCCTACTTAGTGCATCCGCATTACCGTGCTTCTTCCCAGACTTGTGCACCACCTCGTAGTCGAATTCACTAAGCCTCACAGTCCATCTAGCGAGTCTAGTGGACGGATCCTCCAAACCCAATAAGCACTTCAACGCAGCATGATCTGTCACTACCCGAAATCTTCTCCCATATAAATAACATATAAAATACGTGATTCCATTGATGACGCTAAGCATCTCCCTCTCTGTTGACAACAGTTTGCCCTAGTGGAAATAACATCCCACCAAGTTCCACAGTTCGTTGTCCAAGGTCAATTTTGGCATGATGTTGATGCAAGAAATCTACTCCTAGGATCCTGTCGTAGCCCTCGCTTACCCATGGTACTACCTCCATGCATGCATTAAACCGGACTTTCCCCGACCCCAAAGGCGTGACCTCCTTATCCCCCACTCCACGCAACCTACACTACTGGCCATTAAAATTGCTACACCAAGAAGAAATGCAGATGATAAACGGGTATTCATTGGACAAATATATTACACTAGATCTGACATGTGATTACATTTTCACGCAATTTGGGTGCATAGATTCTGAGAAATCAGTACCCAGAACAACCACCTCTGGAGATAATAACGGCCTTGATACGCCTGGGCATTGAATCAGAGGTTGGATGGCGTGTAGAGGTACAGCTGCCCATGCAGCTTCAATACGATACCACAGTTCTTCAAGAGTAGTGACTGGCGTATTGTGACGAGCCAGTTGCTCGGCTACCATTGCCCAGACGTTTTCAATTGGTGAGAGATCTGGAGAATGTGCTGGCCAGGGCAGCAGTCGAACATTTTCTGTATCCAGAAAGGCCCGTACAGGACCTGCATCATGCGGTCGTGCATTATCCTGCTGAAATGTAGGGTTTCGCAGGGATCGAATGAAGGGTAGAGCCACGGATCGTAACACATCTGAAATGTAACGTCCACTGTTCAAAGTGCCGTCAGTGCAAACAAGAGGTGACCGAAACGTGTAACCAATGGCAACTCATACTATCACGCCGGGTGATACGCCAGTATGGCGATGACGAATACACGCTTCCAATGTGCGTTCACTGCGATGTCGCCAAACACGGATGCGACCATCATGATGCTGTAAACTGAACCTGGATTCATCCGAAAAAATGACGTTTTGCCATTCGTGCACCCAGGTTCGTCGTTGAGTACATCATCGCAGGCGCTCCTGTCTGATATGCAGAGTCAAGGGTAACCACAGCCATGGTCTCCGAGCTGATAGTCCATGCTGCTGCAAACGTCGTCGAACTGTTCGTGCAGATGGTTGTTGTCTTGCAAACGCCCCCATCTCTTGACTCAGGGATCGAGATGTGGCTGCCCGATCCGTTACAGCCATGCCGATAAGATGCCTGTCGTGTCGACTGCTAGTGATAAGAGGCCGTTGGGATCCAGCACGGCGTTCCGTATTACCCTCCTGAACCCACCGATTCCATATTCTGCTAACAGTCATTGGATCTCGAACAACGCGAGCAGCAATGTCGCGATACGACAAACCGTAATCGCGTTAGGCTACAATCCGACCTTGGTCAAAGTCCTCCTTACACGAGGCATCACAACAATGTTTCGCCAGGCAACGCCGGTCAACTGCTGTTTGCGTATGAGAAATCGGTTGGAAACTTTCCTCATGTCAGCACGTTGTAGGTGTCGCCACCGGCGCCAACCTTGTGTGAATGCTCTGTAAAGCTAATCATTTGCATATCGCAGCATCTTCTTCCTGTCGGTTAAATTTCGCGTCTCCAGCACGTCATCTTCGTGGTCTAGCAACTTTAATGGCCAGTAGTGTAGATTATGATAGCACGTAAAATTTTTAAATTCGGTTGATAATTACACGAAATATTGAAAACGAACTTTTTGTTGCCCCTGGTAGCCATTGGATAGGTCACCTGCAACAAAATGTCCAGGATGGACACCCAAAAACGGATTTTATATTGTAGATTGCAGAAATGTATGATTGCTTAGTAAGGTATAGGATAATTTCGATGCAATAATGCGATCCAGTAACGCTAAAAAGTAGGCAACTCTGTCTAGAGTGTCTTACTCGCAAAGGATGAATGTATTAATACTTCATGCATGGTGGGGCATCTTTTCACGCAGCTCACTGTTCATGACGTCTTATGTCTTGAAACATGCGTCGTGCAATGATACATTTGTGTAAGTATATTCAGGAAAGTATGTGGATACTGTCCGCGGAATATGAAGCGAATAGAGTTAGTAGCAAAGGAGTAATAAATTTAAACATCAAGCATGACGCGGCAGTTTTTGCACATCTCAGCGTTCATGAAGTAGTATCTCCTGATTCATTGTAGGTGGGTGATTTTTATCCCACAGAGATTGTTGCCTGATAGTAAGGGATATGTATACCAAGTTTGGTTCAGATTGGTCCAGTGGTTTAGGAGGAGATGTGGAACACACACTCAAACATACATCCATTTTATACTGTATGGATTACTAAACGGCTAACTGGGTTCATGCACTAACCATTGACTGCATTTAAAAATTTAAATTGCCATCATAAACTATTCATTAGCAGTTATAGTCTTATGCTAAAGGCTTAACACACTAAAACAAGTATTTCCGTTAGACACTATGTGATGTCTTGAGGTAACGCAGCTAAGATGCGCAAATATCCTGACTATATTCATACAGTATTCGAGAATGAGAACACTTAGTGACTTGAAACAAACTTTACACATAATTTCAAACCCATGAGAAATTTTCTCTCGCTGACCTCCTCAAACCCTCCCCCCCCCCCCCCCAACCACCAAATTAATGAAAGGAAATTTTTTTATTGTTAACTACATTTTGCTCTTCACACAATCAAATTGACGCATCAGGCATGACATTAATATATCAGTTTTCATCACTAACTCTCACATTTTGCAAACAGAATCATCCACATAGTCCACTGAACGTACCTGAAAAATTGTGTCATTGTCCGACACATAGTTCAGAATATATGGCGTCATAAACATTGATATGGGTGTAAAACTAGCTTTTGCTAAAAAAGGAACCGAATTTTCTAGAGGAGTGAGAGTCAACTAACTCTCCTGTGACATAAACATTGTGCAAATATTCGTGAGTACCCTATTAGATGTTAGGTGTTACGTTTCATTTCGCGTTGCTGGTCTTGGCCATAAGAAAGTACACGGGGCTCAGTAAAAGTATACCACCTCCCCTGTGAATGAAATTGGAATATTTTTACAACTGAAATAAACTGCTACAACAATGGACAGCTTTATGCAGTAATTGAATGCTATCATTCTTATGTTAGCCATTTCAGTTTATTTCATCAGTGAAGTTAGACGCTTCCCATTGCGGTTTGCAGAAGACTTACTCTATGAAAGAGAGAACTGAAATTGTGAAAGCATGTTGAAAGCAGATTCGATTAAGGAAACTGGCCAGATTTTTGGGGTCAACTATCCAGATAGAGGGTTACCAGCAAGTAGAGCAATACAAAGTCTGTACAAAAATTGGACATCACGGATCTTTGCAAAACATAAAACGACAAAGAATTCCTTCGTGGCGCACACCAGAAGTTATTGCAGAAATTCGTCAAAGAATTATTCATTGCCCAAACAAGTTTACATGCAAATTGGTCCAACAGACGCATGTAACTAGGAAGAGTTGCCAGCAGATATTGAAAAGTCTTAATTTGAGGCCAGATCGTGTGACGATTGTGCAGCAATTACGGAAGGATGATAGAAACGAATAGATTATTGCACGTGACTTTTGAATAACATCAACGATGGTTTGTTAGTCCCTTTCCATTACTTTATGAGTGATGAAGCATGGTTTTATCTTTCCAGTCTCGTGAACACTAGGTACAGGGCGACGGAGAACCCAAATGTTGTGTGTCAGCAACCATTTCGTCATGAAAAAATTGGCATTTGGTGCAGCGTAGCAGTTACGTGTATCATTGGACCAATATTTTTTTACACTACTCTCATCACGGATGCATGTATGGAAATTTTTGATACATTCTGTACTCAACTCACTGAATATGTAAGACTATATAGCTTCTTCCAGCAAGATGGCCTACACATCACACATTTAAGATACCCTGGAACGAGTACATGATGTCTACACTGAGAAACGAAATGTCAGAAAACATTTGTGGCCACCAAGTACGCTGGATCTAACAACGCGTGATTTGTTTTTTCTGTGGTAACACTAGCAGAGCAAAGTCTATGAAACAAATCCGTACACAATACAGGAACTGAAAGACAACATCAGTCGTCAAGTTGCCGCCATCGGTATCCGAACTTTGTGCCGAGTGTATTTCAATATGCTTCGACGTGCACGGCTGTGTTTTGATGTTGCAGGAGGCCGCTTTCAACATCTTTTATAAATGTATTACTCACTATATTTTTTATTGTAAGTAAATCGTATGTCCGTTTCAGCTCTTCGTTTCTGTGATTCCACTGCCTACTTTTATCTGCCCCACCCTGTGTTTTGTTGGATGTACGTATGTTCTTCTTCATGCAAAAAAGTTATCAACACACGAGAGACTGTATGTGTGATTGGATACGAAAAACTATATGCATGTTAGGATGTGTGTTACAAGAAAACACCACACGTCAGAATATGTGTACTCTATGCAGAAAGGATTTAGTTCTTATTGTAATATCTGCATTTACTGTGTAAAATGCAAACTAATCACAAATTCTTTTGTGATTTTTGCACTTGCTACTGTACAAATATACACGCTAACACAGACTGATCATAATTAAAACTGTATATATAAATTGAACGTTCGCAACTGAATGTAAAAAAAAAAGGAAAAACTGCCCACCACCCCCACCTACATCCATGTTCTTATTTACAAAGATAATCTTACCCTAAATCCGAGACGCCTCACAAACTTTTTAAAAAAATTGGAACCTACAACGCTTATGATGAATTTTCACTCATTATGGTGTAGGAGAAGAAGCAAGGGAGTATGTGGTAAGGGGTGCTTCATGCAGTCTCTAAATTAATACATCAACCAATATCATACCAGTTGGATCCCAACAAATTTGCAAATTCAGTACTTCACAAAATACCTCCAACTGAATTGCATATTCAATATTTCGAAAAATACCCCCTCTGGAAGGTAAAGTGAGAGCCCCATGGCACAAGTTCATTTGACAGCTGAACAAGTCAAGCGAGTGTAAATATTACGTCTCTGATGATCAAACTTCACGAACTGGAGCGCAAATCCGTTAGGTAAGAATAATTTAACATCTATGTAAATGCCGAAAAATAAATCAAAATTTAAGAACAAGTCTCTCCAGGCACTTGAATCCAGAATCTCCAAATGTGGCTGTGTGTGTGGGGGTGATGTTGTACACTTTAAACTCAGACAAGTATACTACTTTTAATTTTATTTTGGCCTCCATCATTTGAATTTCCTTCTAGAGGTGTGGGGAAAGGCTGGTGGGGAGTCAGGATAGGTTGCGGGGAGCTGGAGGGAGGAATCTGGCAAGAATGCAGACTAAGCCAGCTCTCTCTCCAACATCTGTTGTTAACGTTCTCAGCTACTTAAACAGATTCCTTCAAGATGCGTCAATGACAACCTCTCACATACTGAACTGCTATTTTCTTCATAAAATGATTTTACCCAAACTACTATCTCTAGAGTGTCAGTGTAAAAAATGAAATTATGATTATCCTAACCTCACATAGTTGACAGTCAATCACATGTCGAAATTCAGCTTAGCGCAAAAGCTGTGACATAGTACCTCCATTTATAATTTTAATTAATATGTATGCCTCAGTACTTTGCACTTAACAGATTGTTTGGTATATTTTGTTATTATGTAACCCAGCATGTTATGCAGGAACTATAATAAGTCTCACTGCTGGATTGCTGGATAAGAGATAACATCGGATTTTTTTTTTTTTTTTTAGGCGTCAACGAACAGCTGTAAACTAAAATATTGTTAAGTTGTCCTCATGCTAAGTCCCCATAACTGTAAAATAGTCTTCGAAACTGGTATGAACTTAGTTGCAAATTTTTAAACGGTATTTTTCAGTACAAAGATGTGAATAGAGATAGAGAGAAGAAACAGTTTAATCAATTAGCTAAGATTTATTTAGTCATACCTTAACTCGTCAACGCTGAAATGCGACAATCCACTGTACAGAGAGCAATCGCAAGTCTGAATAATTGGAAGTATTATTACTGCGACGTGAATGTGCGTATATGAAATGCAATTCATCGTATTACAAATTCCTCGCTAGAAGTTTTCTAAAACTGCACTGCTGACGATTGTGACGCGGGTGGATTTTTCGGCGAGTTCATCAGAATGGCAGCTTCAAGATGAGTTTGAACAGCAGTTGGATGCTTCTGTGAACATCGCTTTGGTCGATTATGGGTCGAACACAGGCATTTCTATGTAGGAGAGTTTTTGGAAAATTGTTAGAACTCGTTGTTGTGGGCGGAAATGTAACAGCCCTGGAACATTTCTGTTGTGCTACAGCTGTGCTGACAACGGTTTCAAGTATTTGCGCCTTTCAAGTGGCAGTATAGCTGCGCACACGCCTGTGGTCGATCAAACCGACACGACGAACGTCTCGTCGTAAACAGAGCGTGGGCCTTCGCCTGCAACGTGTTCTCAACAACTCTTGGATTACGGCGCAGTTTAGCTGTCGGTAGTTGCGACCTGCTAGGCAAAATACATCTAAACTAAGGGTTAAATACTACTGTTTGATATGATTATTAATGTTAGAAACGTCACAGCTACTTGAAAATTTATAACTGCTTTAAAAGATCAATTTTATATATCATTGGTTGCACTGAGTTCTCATCGTCCTCCGGCGGCAAAATATTAGTCAAACACACACCACTGTATTATAAACGAAAATATCCCTTCTAATTATTACAGAATACTTTATGCTTAGTTTTTTTTTATTTTTATCAAAAATCGCCGGATTACGCACGGATGATCTGGCCCAGATGATAGAGAGCGTGCCTTTTTACATAGTTGTCTCGTTTTCTTTGCTGTTTTCCAATCGTTTTAGAGTCCACTTGTGATGAACACTCATCCAGCCTCGATCTAGCAAATCTTGTTTCCGTGGCATGGATGTCCTCTCTATCAGAAGAATGTTTCCTCAATCTAAGAAGGAAGCCAGAAGCGCGTACCCCCTTCTCTCAGTTTTATAAATTTTGTTCTGTGCGGTTACTTGTTTCAGCCAAAGATGGTTACTTAAATCAGGTGGAGATGGAGAACCAATCCGACAGTCGCATAGACTTGAGTATGAAAGCGTTTGAAAAACACCATCAGGCGGTATGGTGATGGTGTATCAAAGTAACGATCGCTGCCCCACAATCTTGTAGTCTACAAGTTAGCCATCACTAGTAACATTCATTCTACCTTATGACTAGACACATTCAAATAGTTGCCATGTCTTGTAAATAATTCTTTTTTCCTTGCTTTCCTCTTCCTTTCGTAAGAAATATGCAGGACCATACCACAGGCTATAGGGGCTATAGCCGAAACTCTCCTGAGGATATTGCTGAAGATGTAGTCAACCACCACCATAAGCAGTCTGCCTCATCGTACGGAAATCACGACTCATTTAGGCTGAAGAGTAAAGAAGAGCACGCAAGCCCTTGACCACTGGACCTCACTTTCCTCTGCTACCAATGCCAGTAATAGAAGAGATGCGAGAGGAAGACTCAGAGTAAAAACTGGATATGTGGTAGAACACAAGAACGAAAAAAGAATGTAAGAGAAAAATATGCAGTGAATAAATGAAAAAATGTGGATGTGTGCAGCTAAAATGCTAGATAAACGAGATCTTGTGATGAATTATGAAAATCAATAATGCATTGCTACTTGTGTTTGGGCTCTTGTTTCTTGATCTGTGCATAAGAGAAAGACAACCATCTACTTGTAGAGTAGATCACATGAAGTTTTTGATGTTGAGGAGACAACTGTACTTCCATTTGAGAGAATATTATCGATTTATGGAAAGAAGTATGGGAATCCTGCGTCACTGTGAAGTACACAATACAAATTCTGGATAAAATATGACCTTGAATTCCCATCCCCTCCTCACTCATCCCTCTCTCCACTTCCCCTTCCTCCTCCTCTCACAATATCCCTTTCCTCTTCACCACTCCTCACACCTCATCTCACCTCTTACTCCCCATTCCTAATCCAAGCCCCTTCTCTCACTTTCCTACTCCATGCCCCCATTTAGGAGATGGACCAATCACAGTTTCAAAGCCAAAAATTCACCCAATCAAAGCTTAATATTTTACTGGCATACCAGCTTGTCCAAACATCTTTCTCAGTTTCTTCTAAGCCACCTCCCCTTTCTTGAAAATAAACCAATATAGAGAGATTCTAGGTCAGTTGTGTTACACATATTTAACTCTTCCAATAACAAATCAGTATTTTAGTGTGATAAAAATGAAACATCCTATCAGGCAGTCCCCTATAACAAGAGTGGACGGGGTGACATGATGCCATTCTCGTCCACTGGTGATGGGAACTGTGTAATTGGCTGAAATGGCATATACTTCGCTTGTCTGTTTGCTATGAAAGTTCAAACAAGGTTGATAGGTATAAATCACAAGAAAGTCGCTGAGATATGTAGCTCATAATATACTATGCACGTTTTTCACTATGTGTTTACAACTCATAAACTGCATCTCTCTTATGAGTTTCAGCGGAAAAAAGTAAGTAAACTGTTTGTTACTTCATAGGAAATCACAGTAACTGTTAATAAATTTACCCACTGCGGGACAAGACTGTCAGTGCCTTTAGGGAAAAATATTTGCGAATGCATACAAAAGCATGACTGTTATATAGGAATGAATCTTGCCATCAGAGGCGGACTGACGGCCGTTAATGTCTTTCATCAGGGCTCCAAAAATATGGAAATCGCATGGAAAGAGATTGTGATTGTATGGAGGATGTGTAACGGCTTCCTAGAGAAACTTCTCCAGCATAGCCGAAACAGCCTTGGTACCATGTGGGCCTACATGGGTACAATCATGGCCCAGCCACATTTTGCTAAGTTTGTTTCGAGAAGATGCAGAAGTTTTGCTGGGAAGACCTTACACATCCTCCATACAGACCCGATCTCTCTCTATATGATTTCCTTATTTATGGTGCCCTGGAGAAAGATATTTGTGGTCGTCAATTTACTTCAAATGATGCGGTGCACGCCTGGGTACAATCATGGTTTCGTACACAATTGCAAATATTTTTCCGTTAAGGCATTAACCGTCTTGTCTCATGATGGGATAAATGTATTAGCAGTTATTGCAATTTTGTAAAAACAATGGACAATTTATTTACTTTTTTCTATCTGTCTCGTTTTCATCTAACTGACATTCATACATCTATAAACAGTGTGTTACAATTAAGTTTTAATAACACATATACAACCAATGTATCACATTCTGAGGATGGGATATGACGCCATTCTCGTCCAATGGTGATGACAGTTGGGTAATTCTCCGACTTGCAGGTTAGAACTTCACTTGTTTGCATACAGCCAAGCCCTTACGCAACCATCCTCTTACAAAATAATCCCGGAAATGTGTATTCTATCAAAACCCAGCGATTTCACGAAAGATTTGTTCCCTTTCTTTGTGTGAGTTTTTCAAATAGATGTAGAGGGAGATTTTATTTTCTGTAGTTTTGTACTGAATAAACCTTCTGCTACAGATCGCGACACGTAATCTTCCAGCAGAAAAATTCTTGGATTTGTTTTCTGAGTTCCTTGAATATCGAATGTCTTGGTAGACTGTTTTGTAATAAAGCCCTTATCGAAAATATTCTTATATTTCCTAATTCTAACAAATTCGTTGAAGTTGAATTTAGCCTTTCATGGATCTGTGGTCTTGCTCTTATTACACACAATAAACAGAACGCCAATATCCTTGACAACATCAAGGTCTCGTATCATTGTTTTATACTTGTGTTATTGTACTGATTTTCCAAATTTTGCACCGTATTAAAACATCTGAAATATTTAAACGTCATACTTTTAAGAGCTCTAGTGACATTTACAAAAAAAATGGTTCAAATGGCTCTGAGCACTATGGGACTTAACTTCTGAGGTCATCAGTCCCCTAGAACTTAGAACTACTTAAACCTAACTAACCTACGGACATCATACACATCCATGCCCGAGGCAGGATTTGAACCTGCGACCGTAGCTGTCGCGCAGTTCCAGACTGTAGCGCCTAGAACCGCTCGGCCACTCCGGCCGGCAGTGACATTTACAGAAGTAAAGCTTTCAAATTGAAAGACGATGAATAGTCTGGTCTCATGTTTCTGAATTAGCTTCTTGAAACGAGTGTTGTGAAGTTACTTATCGGATTCTTTTTTAAATGTGTTGGAATCCTATTACTTCTTCTGTATATTTTTTTAAGTTCATCTGCAACCTCAGTACCAGTTTTATTCTTTAGAGTGGTAACCCATGCATACTTGGCTTACGCATCATTTACTGAATTACTGAACTGTGTTTTGAATATCCAGTCAGGTCAACTAAATCAGCCTGAAGAAGGTTGTCAATTCCTATTAAGGTAACTGCTGTCTAAGATAAATTTTTCGTGCTGGTTGACGCAGTTCTGAAACTATTTCAGCTTGCAGGCTGATTACAATCATGACAATGGTTAGTGAAATCAGCAACAAGAGCAAGATCCCGATGGAACGACATGAACAATAAAAAGAGAAGAAGCAAACAAGGAAAAATGCTACAGACATAAATTTTATTATTAAAAATTTACAATTTCACAACTCTTTGTTTGTTCAGTAACATTTTCCTCACTGTTGTCAAATGGGAAGTATGTTAGGTAATAACCTTAGCACCACTGATCCAGTGATTTCACGTTTAACTTAGTATCCACTGGCTATATCTCTCATTATCCGTTTTCCTTCTTAGAGCAGGATGTGAGTGGCAGCCCTTGACGTCAATATCATTCATTGAATATTTAGGCAACAAGTCCTTATCCCACTTTAATTTCTCCAAACCCCTCACAAATACATGTGACACTGGTGGCATAACTAAGGATAAAACATTCAATATTGTCTTCTATGATGCACCAGCTGTGGCACTACTGTGACGATGATAGTGATTCTCCATTAACGATTTTACTATAGCTCAGGGTGTTGTGGAGAGTAAAATGAAATCAGCAGAAGCAATTACACCACTAAAGGCACGTAACAATACTTTTGAGAAGTGAGTGAATATAATTATTTAAAACTGATAAATGGTAATATTCAATTTGAAATCTCATTGAGTGGACTCTCCAAAAATGAATAATAAAAAAGGTTCCTCCACCAGATACAGAATCCAATGTGCTTGTATTGAAAATTTAGACTGAAACTAATAAGCATGAATATGTCAATAAGGTTCTTGGGTAATGTAAATTCGGCAGTAGAATTTAATACTAAACTTTTAGATCTTCATATCTGCTTTGCTTCTGATGTCCTGTTGTCTGTAATGTGTTACTGTAAGAAGCTGTAGCAAACTTGCCACATCATAGAAATCATCAGTGAAAGTTCAGGAGTTCCAATGAACTCCTATATTCCTGTATACGTGGCATACAGCAATGGACAACCGGCATTACAAACTGACTAATATTGATTCTCTGAAATTTGGCTACAACCTGCGTAATGACAGTTCTGCTGCACATCTGTTTATACTTTTGGTAACAATCAATAGTATTGTTTAAGGCACAAATTTACAAGTCATAATAGAAAATTAATGCAAACAGATAAACTGTGGACAATGTAATTTAGATACCTTATTTGCTGATGAGTATGTAAAGGTAGTTTGTGGAATAAACAATTTAGAAGCGCGAAACTATGTATGGAAATTAACAATACAAATCACATTTGATTAATTTATAAGCAAAATGTAAGTCTCATCATTCTCCTATCATTAACTGGATTTATAAATTAAATATCGTTTCATTTAACAGTAGCTATGTAGTTCAAAATCATTGTCAGGGCTGAAAATCAGTATGTGTTCACACTTTTGTAATAAATGACTTCATAATTTTTCTTTAACTACAAATGATCCAGCAGATCTTTTACTTTGCTAACTAATTTTGATAAAAGAATGCAAACAGAATATGAATCAAATACAAATTCTTGTGAATATTGGCAGTCATTAAAGAATTTAGCTAATTAGTATCTTCAATGTTAACACAAAATATTCCTACCAATTACAGGGTCTGGATATTAGGTACTCTTATCGTACTCACAATCTGCAGTAAGTTCGGATGGCATATCCCATTCCCTAATTCCTGATAGAATATGACATGATCTAAGAAACATGTAAGAAGAAAAATATTAAATATCCCCCCCCCCAGAATAATTATTTATAGAAATGTTAGCCAACAGTTATTATTTAGTTATAGAGGGAAGAGTAATTCCATCAGTAAATATGGGAGAAATAGCAGTTTTGTATATTTCTGACATATTTGTACTTCGATAACAGCCCATGCTCGAAGAATTCGTCTATTCACTGTCTATTCTCTTAAAATGAAAAGATGGACATGAAATATGCTATATTTTGTAAAATAACTTGAACAGTCAGGGATGTAGCCAGAAGTGCTTCGACCGCGCCTACTCCCCCCACCCCCTTAAATTTCGTCAAAAGCCCCAGGACTCTTCTAGAAAAAATCTTGGATATGTCTCTGAGAAATTGGTTTTATGAAATTAATTAAACCATTAACTTACATTTGAGAACAAAAAGAAAAATATACAAATGCTGGAGTAATAAAGATGAATCTTGGAAGAGCTGGATCAATTCACTTCACACAGCAACTCACCAACGAACTGACCTAAATGGCAGCAAAAGGTTTACTGAGGGCTTGGCCAGAATATCCCTTTTAACCTGTAAGCCGGGCTGAGGGTAGGAGCGTCGATGCCATAAGGGTCGGTGAGACCACACAAGCGTGCACCATCTGGGAGGTAAGGCTGTCCTCACGCCCCTGGTGGCGTGAGCCAGCTTGAAAGTGATAAGCTATGCACACTTTTATGCCAAGAAGTGCTTGCATGAACTTCATTAAATACTCTAATTTTTAAATATAGACAAATATATTCATAAGATTTTACCTTCGTGTAAGCCCAGACCAAAAGGCGAAACCACCAATAATATGTCATCATGCACCATTTTTTCTGATTATTCCATCGAGACTGAAAGGGGTTTGTTGTTGTCTTCAGTCCTGAGACTGGTTTGATGCAGCTCTCCATGCTACTCTATCCTGTGCAAGCTTCTTCATCTCACAGTACTTACTGCAACCTACGTCCTTCTGAATCTGTTTAGTGTATTCATCTCTTGGTCTCCCTCTACGATTTTTACCCTTCACGCTGCCCTCCAATGCTAAATTTGTGATCCCTTGATGCCTCAGAACATGTCCTACCAACCGGTCCCTTCTTCTTGTCAAGTTGTGCCACAAACTCCTCCCCAATTCTATTCAATACCTCCTCATTAGTTATGTGATCTACCCATCTAATCTTCAGCATCCTTCTGGAGCACCACATTTCGAAAGCTTCTATTCTCTTCTTGTCCAAACTATTTATCGTCCATGTTTCACTTCCATACATCGCTACACTCCATACAAATATTTTCAGTAATGACTTCCTCACACTTAAATCAATACTCGATCTAAATAAACTTCTCTTCTTCAGAAACGCTTTCCTTGCCATTACTAGTCTACATTTTATATCCTCTCTACTTCGACCATCATCAGTTATTTTGCTACCCAAATAGCAAAACTCCTTTACTACTTTAAGTGTCTCATTTCCTAATCTAATTCCCTCAGCACCACCCGACTTAATTCGACTACATTCCATTATCCTCGTTTTGCTTTTGTTGATGTTCATCTTATATCCTCCTTTCAAGACACTGTCCATTCCATTCAACAGCTCTTCCAAGTCCTTTGCTGTCTCTGACAGAATTATCATGTCATCAGTGAACCTCAATGTTTTTATTTCTTCTCCATCGACTTAAATACCTACTCCGAATTTTTCTTTTGTTTCCTTTACTGCTTGCTCAATATACAGATTGAATAACATCGGGGAGAGGCTACAACCCTGTCTCACCCCCTTCCCAACCACTGATTCCCTTTCATGTCCCTCGAGTCTTATAACTGCCATCTGGTTTCTGTACAAATTGTAAATAGCCTTTCGCTCCATGTATTTTACCCCTGCCACCTTTAGAATTTGAAAGAGAATATTCCAGTCAACATTGTCAAAAGCTTTATCTAAGTCTACAAATGCTAGAAATGTAGGTTTGGCTTTCCTTCATCTATTTTCTAAGATAAGTCGTAGGGTCAGTATTGCCTCACGTGTTCCAACATTTCTGCGGAATCCAAACTTTCCCCGAGGTCGGCTTCTACCAGTTTTTCCATTCGTCTGTAAAGAATTCGCGTCAGTATTTTGCAACTATGACTTATTAAACTGATAGTTCGGTAATTTTCACATCTGTCAACACCTACTTTCCTTGATATTGGAATTATTATATCCTTCTTGAAGTCCGAGGGTATTTCGCCTGTCTCATACATCTTTCTCACCAGATGGTAGAGTTTTGTCAGGACTGGCTCTCCCAAGGCCGTCAGTAGTTCTAATGGAATGTTGTCTACTCCCGGGGCCTTGTTTCGACTCAGGTCCTTCAGTGCTCTGTCAAACTCTTCACGCAGTATCGTATCTCCCATTTCATCTTCATCTGCATCCTCTTTCATTTCCATAATACTTTCCTCAAGTACATCGCCCTTGTATAGACCCTCTATATACTCCTTCCACCTTTCTGCTTTCCCTTATTTGCTTAGAACAGGGTTTCCATCTGAGCTCTTGATATTCATGCAAGTGGTTCTCTTTTCTCCAAAGGTCTCTTTAATTTTCCTGTAGGCTGTATCTATCTTACCCCTAGTGATATGTGCCTCTACATCATTACATTTGTCCTCTAGCCATCCCTGCTTAGCCATTTTGCACTTCCTGTCGATCTCATTTTTGAGACGTTTGTATTCCTTTTTGCCTGCTTCATTTACTGCGTTTTTATATTTTCTCCTTTCACCAACTAAATTCAATATTTATTCTGTTACCCAAGGATTTCTACTAGCCCTCGTCTTTTTACCTACTTGATCCTCTGCTGCCTTCTCTACTTCATCCCTCAGAGCTACCCATTCTTCTTCTACGGTATATCTATCCCCCATTACTGTCAATTGTTCCCTTACGCTCTCCCTGAAACTCTGTACAACCTCTGGTTCTTTCAGTTTATCCAGGTCCCATCTCCTTAAATTCCCACCTTTTTGCAGTTTCTTCAGTTTTAATCTACAGTTCATAACCAATAGATTGTGGTCAGAGTCCACATCTGCCCCTGGAAATGTCTTACAATTTAAAACCTGGTTCCTAAATCTCTGTCTTACCATTATATAATCTATCTGATACCTTCCAGTATCTCCAGGCTTCTTCCATGTGTACAACCTTCTTTCATGATTCTTGAACCAGGTGTTATCTATGATTAAGTTATGTTCTGTGCAAAACTCTACCAGGTGGCTTCCTCTTTCATTTCTTAGCCCCAATTCATATTCACCCGCGTTTCCTTCTCTCCCTTTTCCTGCTCTCGAATTCCAGTCACCCATGACTATTAAATTTTCGTCTCCCTTCACCACCTGAATAATTTCTTTTATCTCATCATACATTTCATCAATTTCTTTATCATCTGCAGAGCTAGTTGGCATATAAACTTGTACTACTGTAGTAGGCATGGGCTTCGTGTCTATCTTGGCCACAATAATGCGTTCACTATGCTGTTTGTAGTAGCTTACCCGCACTCCTATTTTTTATTCATTATTAAACCTACTCCTGCATTACCCCTACTTGATTTTGTATTTATAACCCTGTATTCACCTGACCAAAAGTCTTGTTCCTCCTGCCACCGAACTTCACTAATTCCCACTATATCTAACTTCAACCTATCCATTTCCCTTTTTAAATTTTCTAACCTACCTGCTCGATTAAGGAAACTGACATTCCACGCTCCGATCCGTAGAACGCCAGTTTTCTTTGTCCTGATAACGACGTCCTCTTGAGTAGTCCCCACCCGGAGATCCGAATGGGGGACTATTTTACCTCCGAAATATTTTACCCAAGAGGACGCCATCATCATTTAACCATACAGTAAAGCTGCATGCCCTCGGGAAAAATTACGGCTGTAGTTTCCCCTTGCTTTCAGCCGTTCGCAGTACCAGCACAGCAAGGCCGTTTTGGTTAGTGTTGCAAGGCCAGATCTGTCAATCATCCAGACTGTTGCCCCTGCAACTACTGAAAAGGCTGCTGCCCCTGAAAGGGGTAGAAGCAGTAGACTCTTCCAACAACTAATAATGAGTATTGCTATATCTTTGTTGCTTTTGGATTAACTTCCGAATTCGCATTACTAACACCATTAAAGAGAGTCGTTAGTTGGTCTGTTGTTCATGGATTTTAATATTTTTTGCATAAAATTGGACATGTGGAGAAATTATCAGGCAATGGTCCACAATTCAGATCAAGAGTCTGGAAACGTGCTGTGTTACCAAATAATTCGACCTCCGTACCACCAATCATCGCAAGAGTAAATTCATTTATATCACACTATATCATTTGAATGTATGATGAAATAACCAGCAAAACTGTGCAGAAATTACTGACAAAGATGCCCTAAGTCGTGGGATTACTGTAGTCAACAATTTGAGGGAGTCCTTAATGAATTCTCATATAATTCTATCTTCCTACTGCCAATTCAGTTTCTAAATAATCAGGTCCCACGGGATCAAATTTGAGAAATAGTACCATTTCTGACACTCATCAAGCTGAGACATACCGATGTAATCAAGGAATATCGGAAGGGCTGCTGAACTATTCAGAGGAATGATAAGCACAGGAGAGTAGCAACAGACGTTAAAATCACATGAATTATCCAGTAAACAACATTCATGATACACACGGTTTTCCCTGTATATTTAGAATCATACCGAGGGAGGCATGCTGTATACCAAAACACTATTATGAAAAGGATAGATTAGCAACCTTACAGTGAGAAACAACCAATCCTTTTCGTAATATTATTGATATTCCAATCTGGACTTTCCATTGTATGTGTATCAAAGCACAGTAGAGATGGAGGCTCTCAGGAGGAAAAAAAAGCAGGGAAGTTCATAATATCTGCAGTGTGAAAGTATTTAAGGAGTAAAGAGTGGAGAACAGTGTCTCAACTTGAATGGAGTCCTGCTGAATTATATTGAAGTATTTATGACTGTTTGCATAATATGTTGTATACTTTCAGATGTTGAGATTTTGTAAATAACTGCATAACAAAGATTTTGTTCCATGTGATCTAACGAAGAGTACAGTCATTTTGGACTTATTCTGAACAATTAAAGACAAACTGATGAAAGAACAAAAGTAACCACTACAGGAACATGAGAACGAAGTCTTTCACTATGGCACTTATATGTAAAACCAAGAATGTTTTACATACTACAGGAACAATAAGAGATTCACCAGGAGGTAAATAATAGAAATACTGAAACAAAGACATGAATAATGATGGCACTTTCATTTCTTTCAGCGCTGTATGTTGGTGAACATAACCTTTTTGACCCAAGGTATTCAAACCATGGTGAACCATTGGTGAGTATTAAATTGAATAACTTCAGATGATTTCTTTCTTCCTCCTCGTGTTAATAAATGAACCTACGTGTCAGTCTATCTATATATATGTGATTGTATGCGAATTTGCAATGATTTGATGATGCTTACTCTTGTGTCGTTGACTTTATGTTTAGATTGTAATGTTTCTTATTTGAACTGGTGAGCTGCATAATTATCTTAACATTTCGCATATTTCTTGTTTGGTATGAGGTTTGAAGTTCTTGTGTGTAGAGATGATTTCCGTATGTGATGGTATATGGTTATTTATAATACTCATGGCCCTGTTCCTATTTTTATTGTGTTGGTATGTCGAAAGGAACCTCTTTGCAAAAGTTTAAGTTAAGGAACGATTTGTTCTCATGAATTTCTCTTATTGTGATATGCATCAGTTATGTGTATCGACGATGTTTGAAAATTGATCTTTACATGTCTATTGAATTTTGTGTACTGGATTTTTTGCGTTTGTTGTTATTAGTTTTTCACAAAAAGGGAGAGTGTTACCTGATAGTTCGACACTGTCTGTAAAAATGACTGAATTGCTTTATACACATGACTGTCATAACTTCTTGGATGTTAACTGACTTTTATATGCCTATAATTACAATGATGAATAGTGGAGTTTTTATTTAAAGGTAGTATAGAAATAGGAGTTGGCTGTGGTTGATTTTTCAGATGCTCTACAGCACCTCACTCACAGAAATTTATTTAGGTATTTCTATGGCACTGCCACCAACTATCCCAACCAATGGACGATCCCAGCATGTAAGCATCTATATCTATATGTATGTCGTACTCCACAAGTCACCTGACGATGTGTGGTGAAGGGTACAAAATGGTCTCACACTGACTGAACAACGACGGTTCAATCCCGCGTCCGGCCATCCCGATTTAGGTTTTCCGTGATTTCCCTAGATCACTCCAGACAAATGCCGGGATGGTTCCTTTCAAAGGGCACGGCCAACTTCCTTCCCCATCCTTCCCTAATCGGAGCTTGTGCTCCGTCTCTAATGACCTCGTTGTCGACGGGACGTTAAACACCGATATCCTCCTCCTCCACTGACTGAACATCCCAGTGAAGAAACGTGCAGTCCATCGTCTATCTCTTCTATTTAACCAACCTGATAAGGGTCCCAGACTGATGACCAGAACTCAAGAATGTGTCGAACAAGTGTTTTGTAAGCCACTTCTTTTGTGGCCTGTATTACGTTTCCTAAAGAATCTTTCGGAAAAAGCATCATCCACACAATTCCGAAGACGGCCAGAGCTGACAAGTGCGAGAATTATCGTACAATCAGCTCAACAGCTCATGCATCGTAGGCTGCTTACAAGAATAATATACAGAAGAATGGAAAAGAAATTTGATATTGCGCTAGGTGACGATCAGTTTGGCTTTAGGAAAAGCAAAGGGACGAGAGAGGCAATTCTGACGTTACGGCTAATAATGGAAGCAAGGCTAAAGAAAAATCAAGACACTTTCATAGGATTTGTCGACCTGGAAAAAGCGTTCGACAATATAAAATGGTGCAAGCTGTTCGAGATTCTGAAAAAAGTAGGGGTAAGCTATAGGGAGAGACGGGTCATATACAATATGTACAACAACCAAGAGGGAATAATAAGAGTGGACGATCAAGAACGAAGTGCTCGTATTAAGAAGGGTGTAAGACAAGGCTGTAGCCTTTGGCCCCTATTCTTCAATCTGTACATCGAGGAAGCAATGATGGAAATAAAAGAAAGGTTCAGGAGTGGAATTAAAATACACGGTGAAAGATTATCAATGATACGATTCGCTGATGACATTGCTATCCTGAGTGAAAGTGAAGAAGAATTAAATGATCTGCTGAACGGAATGAACAGTCTAATGAGTAAACAGTATGGTTTGAGAGTAAATCGGAGAAAGACGAAGGTAATGACAAGTAGTAGAAATGAGAACAGCGAGAAACTTAACATCAGGATTGATGGTCACGAAGTCAATGAACTTAAGGAATTCTGCTACCTATGCAGTAAAATAACCAATGACGGACGGAGCAAGGAGGACATCAAAAGCAGACTCGCTATGGCAAAAAAGGCATTTCTGACCAAGAAAAGTCTACTAATATCAAATACCGGCCTTAATTTGAGGAAGAAATTTCTGAGGATGTACGTCTGGAGTACAGCATTGTATGGTAGTGAAACATGGACTGTGGGAAAACCGGAACAGAAGAGAATCGAAGCATTTGAGATGTGGTGCTATAGACGAATGTTGAAAATTAGGTGGACTGATAAGGTAAGGAATGAGGAGATTCTACGCAGAATCGAAGAGGAAAGGAATATGTGGAAAACACTGATAAGGAGAAGGGACAGGATGATAGGACATCTGCTAAGACATGAGGGAATGACTTCCATGGTACTAGAGGGAGCTGTAGAGGGCAAAAACTGTAAAACTGTAGAGGAAGACAGACATTGGAATACGTCAAGCAAATAATTGAGGACGTAGGTTGCAAGTGCTACTCTGAGATGAAGAGGTTAGCACAGGAAAGGAATTCGTGGCGGGCCACATCAAACCAGTCAGTAAACTGATGACCAAAAAAAAAAAAAAAAAAAAAAATCTTCCTATGAATCTCAGTCTGGCTCACTTACTGTTTGTTTCACGTGGTCATCGCACTTGATGTCACTCTGGACGATTACCCCTAGTTATTTCCGATAGGCACGGTTTCCAGCAGTTTGTCACAAGTAGTGAAATTGTACACCAGGGGATTTGTTCTCTTATTTATGCCCAATATGTTATTATTTACGTTCAGGATCAAGTGCCAATCCCTGCATCAGTCATCGATCCTGCATCATCTGCAAAGAGCATAATGGAGCTTCCAACGATAGTCACTAAATCCTTTATACGGTATATACTATAAATTGTAACTGTCCTATCACAGTTTCTTGGGGTATTCCTGGAATTACAATTACATCTGTCGATTTTGATCCATTAAGAGCGAAGTGTTGAATCTTGAATCCACTCATAAAGCTGGTCCTATACTTGGTAGGGTGGTATTTTGTTCACTAAACGACGGTGTAGGACTCTATCAAATGTCTTTCTGAAGACAACGAATATGGAATCAACTTGACTGACACCAGACAGAATTGACTGCAAGCGGGAACTGATTGAAATCAATGGAGAAAGATGAAAATTTGCGCCGAACCATGATTCGAACCCAGCTCTGGCTTACTAGGCATATGCTCTAACCACTGAGCCATCCAGACACTGTAGTCATTACATCAGCACAGATTACCTTAGCACGCCTCCTATAAGACTCAAATTCTTAACTTATCCACACCCTACTCAGGTAGTGCTATTGCCCCTTATCCTCATTACATGCAGCGTTTTGCCGATTCCCATAAGTGTTTGAGCCTGGTGTGCATCTGCACCATCTGCACTGAAGAGATCATTGACTGTCTCTCATTAATTTTTAGGCATATATCTGTGTGTGTGTGTGTGTGTGTGTCTATTATTTCGGACATGCCAGAAATAACAGAAGCGATACAAATACATATGTATATACATAATTCCTTATCAGGCAGTCCTTTCACATTTTATCGGTTTATTTGGACTTGGGAATGTAAATTTTGCATAGCTTTGTTTATATACAACAGATGACCATACCAGAATACAGACAGCTGGCAGTTCTCTGTGTAAATTCACATAAATGATTTGTTTTAAAGTGTTGAATAGAAAGAACAGAGGAGAGAAAGTGGATTTTGTGAAATTAACTGTTTCTCTCTGAATATACATAAGCAAATAGAAATTAATTTAGAGGTAGTTCTCATAATTATCAGTATGAATAGATCAGTACTACATCATAATTTGTTGTTAGTATAATGTACACAAGTAGCCAGCAGTGGCTACTATCGTCTGTTAATTTACCCTACTAGCCTGCGTCAATAGGATGAATAGCAAATAACGAAATAATACATATTGTGTGCATACAGTATAGTATTTATAGTAGCATTTATACAGTATGTACTATAAATAGTAACTGTCCTATCACAGTTTCTTGGGGTACTCCTGGAATTACAGTTACATCTGTCGATACATGATCATATTTGTAGCTGATTTGAAGATGTACAAGATACGAAATTTTGTAAGCAGAGCCGCCACCTATGAGAGCAACCACAGCTCTAAACCACCTGGACATGCAGTCGAACTGACTGACAGGCACAGACGAATCATTCCCTGCTGCATCAGCTATACATCAGAGTTCATCACATGTAGTGGCTGCAGCACTTACTCATGTGCACCGCCAGCCGCCTCTCGCCTGTTCGATGTAAGTACCATTCCAGACTGGACTTCCGACTTCGTTCGACGCAGAGCTTATCGGCGGGGTCAAAGGTCAAGCGCTCAGAGAGCTGACGTAACATGCTGTTGCATACTCTATGTCGACAGATCCTAGATGTACTCTTGTCCGGTTCTCAGCTACGCTACAAATCAATTTATTTATGAAAATACAAAGTACAGTCTCCAACAAATTTTACATATTCACAAGTACCTTTACCTTTAATCCAAATAAATACAGTTTCATTAACAGATATTTTACGTCTATTACGGGTATACAAGGAAAAGGGTGAGGGTGACATATATAGACGTAAAATATCTGTTAATGAAACTGTATTTATTTGGATTAAAGGTAAAGGTACTTGTGAATATGTAAAATTTGTTGGAGACTGTACTTTGTATTTTCATAAATAAATTGATCTGTAGCGTAGCTGAGAACAGGACAAGAGTACATCTAGGATCTGTCGACATAGAGTATGCAACAGCATGTTACGTCAGCTCTCTGTCGCTGACTGGAGGCCAAATGGTGTAGAACAATGGAAGTGTTGTTTGCATTTAAAGGCTTTACGGGGGAGAGTCAACTTCAAGTGGAGGAATCTGTTGGTTCCAGGACAGCGAAGTGCTAAGGGCTTCAGTTGGTATTTGTTTCGATAAATAAACGTTTCTGTCGAATTCTATCCTATAACATGCATGCAGCGGTACTTGCTTAAACATTTTAAGTAGAGTATTTACGATAATCTACACATATCTTCGAATGGCGATGTTGTAATGTTTAAATAATGCACTAAACCATGTCAGTAATTGTTTTAGCAAACAAACTGTCTTGCATTCTTTTAAATTTATTGTGATTTTGTATGTAGCACAGCGCTGAACGTTCCTGCATAATTAGACCATGCTATCTCTCTCTCTCCTTTTTTAATCTTCCACCGTTTTCCTTTTTTACAGTGAGCTATGTCTACTGTAATATCATAGTGTCCTACTCATTTTGTTCAACAATGTTTCATTGTGAAATCGTAGTGTGTCACAAATTATACTAACAAAGAAATGGCTATATTGGAAATTAGGTCCTAAGTAAATAACAGATAACAGACTAAGTGATCTACATGGAGAGAGAGAAGGGGTGGGTGGAGGGGGAGATAAGGATGACAGAAGGAGTTTGTTTACATAAGGCTCATAAATCAAAGGGCTGAAACCTGATTTGTTCCACTACTCTGATATTGTTGTGCGTTTCCTTCCCTGAAATGTTACCAGTCTAATTCGGTCAATGGATTATAGCGTAATATCATCACTTAACTGGCACTACCATGAGTTGTTTTTTAGAACCATCCAGCATGACACTGACATGCAAAACAAACACGTGAATGAAGCTGTGAAAACATAACAAAGTGTCTGTATGTGTTTGTAAAATTTTTACAGTGATAATGTGTTGCAATTAATATTCATTATGTGCATGATAAGAAAATAAAAAAAGAAAAATTGGCCATGTGCGAATAGAACTCGCACATCGAGGGTCCTGTAAAAAGCTAATTATGTACATACATCAAAAAAAGTTTTGCATCACCTCAGTTCCCAGAACGCCTGAAGATAGACGTTGACTGTAGATATTGTATCACAGACACACTCCCTTTGACTGTTCAGAATGTCGCTAAACCCACCCAAAGATGTAAACACCCATGCATCAGCAGCTCCCATTAGAAGGAGGGGATCCGACAGCCGATCAGTTACAGTCATTCCACCAGGAAGAAGGTACACGTCTCGTGTTGCGTGTAGTTCAACAATACCTAGACGGTCAATACCGCTGTTCGATTACGTCGGCATTGTTACTTTGTGCCAGGAAGGGCTCTTAACAAGGGAAGTGTCCAGGCGTCTCGGAGTGAACCAAAGCGATGTTGTTCGGATGAGGAGATACAGAGAGACAGGAACTGTCGATGACATGCCTCGCTCAGGCTGCCCAAGGGCCACTACTGTAGTGGATGACCGCTACCTACGGATTATGGCTCGGAGGAAACCCTGATAGCAACGCCACCACGTTGGACACTGCTTTTCGTGCAGCCACAGGACGTCGCGTTACGACTCAAACCATGCGCAGTAGGCTGCATGAGGGGCTACTAACTCCCAGCGTCCATATCGAGGTCCATCTTTGCAACCACGACACCATGCAGCGTGGTACAGATGGGCCCAACAACATGCCGAATGAACCGCTCAGGATTGGCATCATGTTCTCTTCAACTGTGAGTGTCGCATATGCCTTCAACCAGACAATCGTTGGGGACGTGTTTGGAGGCAATCTGGTCAGGCTGAATGCCTTAGACACACTGTCCAGTGAGTAAATCAAGGCGGAGGTTCCCTGCTGTTTTGGGGTGGCGTTATGTGGGACCGACGTACGCCGCTGGTGGCAATGGAATGTGCCATAATAGCTGTACAACACGTGAATGCCATCCTCTGACTGATAGTGCAACCATATCGGTCGCATTTTGGTGAGGCATTCATCTTCATGGACGACAATTCGCACCCCCATTGAGCACGTCTTGTGAATGACTTTCTTCAGGATAACGACTTTGCTTGACTGGAGTGGCCAGCATGTTCTCCATACATGAGCTCTATTGAACATGCCTGGGATAGATTGAAAAGGGCTGTTTATGGACGACGCGACCCACCTACCACTCTGCGGGATCTACGCCGAGTCGCCGTTGAGGAGGGGGACAATCTGGACCAACAGTGCCTTGATGAACTTGTGGATAGTGTGCCACGATGAATACAGGCATGCATCAATGCAAGAGGACATGCTACTGGATATTAGAGGTACCGGTGTGTACAGCAATCTGAACCACCACCTCTGAAGGTCTCGCTGTATGGTGGTACAACATGTAATGTGTGGTTTTTATGAGCAATAAAAATGGCGGAAATGATGTTTATGTTGATCCCTATTCCAATTTCCGGAACTGAGGTGATGCAAAACTTTCTTGATGTGTGTATACATACATAGTTCATCCGTCCTGGGAAATGAGAATCTCAACTATTTTTGTCTGTTATCGATATCGATACAGGCTTGACGTTGGTCCCCGGAATTCCAAAACTGTATCAAAATTTCTACAGTAGTTCCTCATTATAGCAATGACATACAAAAACAGTCTGGAACCGCGTGACCGCTATGGTCGCAGGTTCGAATCCTGCCTTGGGCATGAATGTGTGTGATGTCCTTAGGTTAGTAAGGTTTAAGTAGTTCTAAGTTCTAGAGGACTGATGACCTTAGAAGTTAAGTCCCATAGAGCTCAGAGCCATTTGAACCACTTGATTTGACATACAAAAACAAGCTAGCAAGGGACATCAGTTTCTATTTGTTGAAAGAGACGATTTAATAAAACGGTTTTTTATTTGATTACTAAAACATGACTACAACTTTCATTTTATGTTTGCAATCAGTATTGTCCGTCTGTCACACTTTTGAATGACGATGAACTCAATGTATGTTCAGATGGCTAAACATTTTTAATGTGATATAACTACAGTTTAAGAAGTTTCAAGTTTTTTTCTTGTACTGTGAAACCCTGATTCTTGCCGAATTTCATGATCCTAGGTCAAAGGAAATTGCGTTATTGGTTTTGTTGGGTGAGTTTGCGATTATCGGAATATGTAACATAAATGACCGAATCTTTTGATTACATTGACTTAGAAGCTTACAATTTTTACTCCATAGACTTTAGCATGTGGCATAAATCTGAACTTGAAATGCCAACCTGTTTCACAGAAAAAGGGCTATTAAAAGACAGACTATTAAAAAAATGACAAAAAAGTTTCTTATGATATAATTACAAATTAACAACTTTTGGATGTTTTCTTCACTTTTGCTGTGAAACATTGCTTCTAGAGAAATTTCGAGATCCTAGGTCAACATACATCATCGATTCGGGCTTTCGGAGCCGAAGGCCCACTAGTGTATCCTTGATGATTGCACTACATGAAGCTTTACGCCTCACCTGGGCCCGTCAACACTGACATTAAATTGTTGATGACTGGAAACGTCCCCTCGTCGGATGAGTCTTGATTCAAACTGAATCGTGCGGATGTACTTGTACGGGTGTGGAGACAACCTCATGAATTCATGGACACTGTATGTCAGCAGAGGACTGCTTAAGTTGGTGGAGGCTCTGGAATAGTGTGGGGCGTGTACAGTTGGAGTGATATGGGATCCCTGATACGTCTAAATACGACTCTGACAGGTGACACGTACGTAAACATTCTGTCTGATCACCTGCATCCATGTACACTGTGCATTCCGACGGACTTGGGCAATTCCAGCAGGATAATGCGACACCTCTCACGTCCAGAATTGCTACAGACTGGCTCCAGGAACATTCTTCTGAGTTTAAATACTTCCGCTGGCCACCAAACTGCCCAGACATGAACATTATTGAGCATATTTGGGATGCCTTGCAACGTGCTGTTCAGTAGAGATCTCCACCCCCTCGAACCATTGCGGATTTATGAACAGCCCTGCAGGATTCATGGTGTCAGTTCCCTTCAGTACTACTTCAGACGTTATTCGAGTCCATGCCACGTCCTGTTGCAGCAATTCTGCGTGCTCGCGAGGGCCCTACACGATATTAGGCTGCCGTATGAGTTTCTTCGTCTCCTCAGTGTACCTGGCCTGTAGTAACGTTGCTTATACTTGTAGGTTTTATTTTGTTACGAGCCTTTATTTCACATGGGAGGCCTTCTATCTGAAAATGGACTCACCCACGCTATTTTTAAAAGCATGGCAGTTGGTTGGGAGGAGGAGGGGGCTACGTTTCTCATTGGTCCAGAGACAAAGGGGACGTTGGGAGGGATGTGCTTGCGCTTAAACTATTACCAACGTTTATCCATCCGCAAAGGAGTCTGCAAGTTACGGCTAGTTTATCTAGATGTTCCATAGAGAAGCCGTGTAGGAGTGGAAGGGGGTGCACGGCGCTTACACTGTTAGCAGTGTTTATCTGCAAGGGCGGCAACAAGCTATAAAAGGTTTAGCTGTGGCGGGACGCCATCTCCCTGGACGATTGTGCGTCATTTGGGTCAGTTACTAGATCGGAGGTGATTACACACACACTGTGGAAATTTCTGTAACGCGTCTGGGAAATGGTCTGGTACAGTGTAAGACGGATGTGTGGAGCGCTCCCGTTCGCGATCTGGTGGCCAAGATCGCACACGGAGTTCCACACCGTATCGGCGTTATCTGGCGAATACAGGTTGTATTTGCAACAGTCTTTGATATTTTCACTTACGACTTGGGATCTGTTTGCCGCTATTACCGCGAGCAAGAGATCTTTCGGTCTTCGATGTTAGACACCAACTGTATCACCGGTGTTCGCGGCTATACACTCAGACGTCGGATATGAGCGGGTGTTCTACCCTCCAGTAGGCGAGATGATTTTCGCAGGGGTTGCTGCATATTCTGCTCGCATCTCTCCATAGATGTTTTTGTAGTGCTCCATATAAAGTATCTTTGGTGGAGGCATCTGAATTTTATTATGACGCCACATAATCTAGCAATATAGTGTGGTATTTCTTATACAATCTCTTTAACTTACAGAGTTATCTATGACGTCACTGTTCCACCTGCGTGTTCGTTTCTAACACTACCACGTCACATAATAGTAATAGAGCTATGGCTTAGGAATGATACATAAATCGGAACCATGGTGAGAGCATCATGACGTCGACGCCACGCGCCGCGACGCTAAGCAACGCCACGCCACACCGTGACGTGACGTCGTGACATGATGTGAGACAATGTTGACACATAACTCGCGTAATTGGGTGCCATGCGCAAAATTGAGAGAAATACTGCTGGGTGAGGCCTCTACTGATGCCTCGAAACATTAAATAAACAGACTTCAATGACGTAATATGTTATTAACTAACAGACTTGGCCTATCACTACGGTGCCCAGCTCCAGAGTGTCCCAGTTTTAAAGGTGGAGTTGTTTGTCTCAATATCAGTGGCATCTAATTCTGCATTGTGATTGCCTGAGCTCGTCATGAAGTCGACGTGACGTCGGGAACAGTCTTGCGTAATTGGGCAGAAACCCCGTGAAAAAACATAGAACTGAGGAAAATAGGAAAAAATACGTAAAACTGAGAGCGCTTACATACGTGTCTACATACAGTATCTGCTGGTGTCACGTAATTTGTTATTAACAAATAGAACTCAAGTGACGTTACTTGTTATAAACAAATAGACACAACCTCTCCCTATGCTCGATGCATCCGGTTATAAAAGAGAAAAATTGTGCAAAATACATAAAACTTGGGAGAATAAGGAAACATATGTAAAACTGAGAGTATTGCCTGGTCGTAGTCACTGCTGGTGCCACATAATGTTGTTACTAACAAATAGACATAGAGTGACATAATTTATTATAAACATATTGACATAACCTCTCCCTATGCTCCAAAGTACCTCCACTTATAAAACAAGAAAATGCTTTAAAAACACGTAAAGTTGGGAAAATTACCAAAAATATGGAAAAATACCTAAAAATGAGAGTTTTTAGATATCCGTCTGGATGCGGTCCCTGCTGGTGTCACGTAATATTGGTATTAACGAGTAGAACATACGTGACTTGACTTAACGTAATTTGTTATTAACCATTAGACACATTCTTTCCCTATGCTGTACAGCTGCAAAGTAGTAACCCCTCGAAAATAAATGTCCCTATTTTCTATGTACCTTGGGTCTGCAGCGCCTCATTCACCGAAGCAACTCTGACACAGGTTTTGCATGACGAGTACCAGGTAAACAAGGCAGTGTTGGCTCGATGATACCCGAATTCTTCGTCATCCTCAGCGTCGTCTCCTGCACGTCTGAAGCTAGCACGTTTACCGTCTTCTCATCAGTATTTCATAAAACTTCCGTGGGCACAATGCACAAGTCGAAATGCTTTGTGTTTCCGATGTGACTTAGAACGTCATATCACAAGTGCTTGCGGAGCAAGAAAGACAAAGTCGCGGTCGGACCAACAGGCATACAAGGTTGCAATGGAGCGGCACCATCCAAGTGAACAACGGTTGTCTCAGTGTCATTGCTCAGTTTGCACACTTATTAGTTGCTCGGATCCCTTCCGTTAGAAGCAACCATTAACTATCATGTCTTATGGTGGCCATATCTCCCAGTTGCAGGATTGTCTTATAAAGGGGTTGTCAGGCATTGGTTATAAAAATGCTGAAGTTGAAAACAGTTTCTGTCTCGATGCATTCAATGTAATCAGATTTTCTATGCAGGAATCGGCGCATGTACTGGCGTCAAGCACTCCGCATCAGCCGCGCGGGATTAGCCGAGCGGTCTCAGGCGCTGCAGTCATGGACTATGCGGCTGGTCCCGGCGGAGGTTCTAGTCCTCCCTCGGGCATGGGTGTGTGTGCTTGTCCTTCGGATAGTTTAGGTTAAGTAGTGTGTAAGCTTAGGGATTGATGACATTAGCAGTTAAGTCCCATAAGATTTCACACACATTTGAACATTCCGTATCAGGGCTTTGGAACTTCAGCGCTCAGTTTGCAGGTCTGTTCTCCTCAAGTTCTGAATATGCAAGAAACACAGACCAACATAACAGGGTAGCTCATTCATAATTCAAGTTCCAGTTTCAAAACTCTGTAGAATGAGAACCACTGCTCAGAACGAGGTAAGATTTGAACAGCATGCTATTGACGCGGGGGGAAACGTCATGGAACATAAAAAAATTGAACAGCTGATGGCGCTGTAAGCGTCAGAATATGCACATCAACAGACGAAACGACCAAAGCGATTGTTTCCGAGAAGGATCGCGCGCTGAAAGTAAAGCTCTTTTTCAAAAACTGTGACCGTGCGCTATCAATCTTGGAGAAGTTCCGGACACTCAAGGGTATGACAAAAGGCGTTGGTTCGATGTTTGCTAAAGGTCTGGAGAAAATTATCACGACATTAGAAAACACAGATTTCTTTGAAGTGCAATGTGGCAGAGGAAGGCTAGTAATTGATCAGAAGTGAGTCGAAGATGTGGCCACAGCATTGCAGGAGGGAGTGTGCGTTGGTGTGCGAATATGCAGTGTACGGGGAATTGCCCGACCGTTGGACACGGCTGCGAGCCTGGTGCATAAAATTTTGTGAAATATCTTGCTTTGCTATTCATACAAAATTATACGTGTTGAGGAGTTGCTTCCTTCTGATATGTCAGCAAGGCAAACGTTCACTCTGGAGTTTGTTGCTGGCATGGAAGTGAACAGTGAATGGCCATGGAAAAATCCGCACGCATATCAGTCGGTACCTTTGTGTGGTGCGGGTTGACAGCATCGTTTATCGTAGGGCCGTATTTTTTCGAGGAGATGAGCCCAACGAGTTTTGTTACCTGTACCGTTACAGGCAAATGCTATGAGAGTCTTTTGCGCACCGACGTGTTTCTAACCATTCATTAGCGTGAAAGTGTGGGTACGACCATTTTTATTCAAGTTTCACTAGTGGTTTGTTTTTTATTTTGTGATTTTGTTGTGTCATCAGTCTTCTGACTGATTTGATGTGGTCCGCAACGAATTGCTCTCCTGTGCCAATTTCTTCATCTCAGAGTAGAAGAAATTGGCAGCCTACGTCCTCAATTATTTGCTGGGTGTATTCCAGTCTCTGCCTCCCTCTACAATTTTTACCTCTACTGCTACCGCTAGTACCATGGAAGTTATTCCCCATATATTCCTTTCCCATTCTGCGCAGAACCTTCTCATTCCTTACCTTATCAGTCCACCAAATTTTCAATTGTCTATAGCACAACATCTCAAATGCTTCGATTCTCTTCAGTTTCGGTTTTCCCACAGTCAGTGTTGCACTATCCAATAATGCTGCGCTCCAAACGGACATTCTCAGAAATTTCTGCCTCCGATGAAGTCCTATGTTTGATAGCAGCAGATTTCTCTTGGTCAGGAATGCCCTTTTTGCCAGTGCTAGTCTGCTTTTGATGTCCACCTTGCTCCGTCCGTCACTGGTTATTTTGCAGCCTATGTAGTAAAATTCCTTAACTTCATGTACTTCGTGACCATCAACCATGATGTTAAATTTCTCACTGTTCTCATTTCCATTACTTCTCATTACATTCGTCTTTCTTCGACTTACTCTCAGTCCACATCCTGTACTCATTAGACTGTTCATTCCATTCAGTGGATCATGTAATTCTTCTTCATTTTCACTGAGGATAGAAACGTCATCAGCGAATCATATCATTGATATCCTTTCGCCTTCAATTTTAATTCTACTCCTGAACCTTTCTTTTATTTCCATCTTTGCTTCTTCGATGTATAGATTGAACAGTAGAGGCGAAAGATTACATCCCTGTCTTACACCCTTTTTAATGCTAGGACTTCGTTCTTGGTCATCCACTCTTATTATTCCCTCTTGGCTCTTGTACATATTGTTATGTTACCCGTCTTTCCCTACAGCTTACCCCTATTTTCCTCAGAATTTCGAACATCTTGCACCATTTGATAATGTCGAAAGCTGTTTCCTGGTAGACAAATTCTATGAATGTGTCTCGATTTTTCTTTAGTCTTCCTTCCATTATCAACCACAACGTCAGAATTGCCTCTCTCGCGGCTTTACCTTTCGTAAAGCCAAACTGATCGTCATCTAACAGATCCTAAATTTTCTTTTCCATGCTTCTGTATATTGTTCTTGACAGCAGCTTGGATTCATGAGCTGTTAAGCGATAATTCCCGCACTTGTCAGGTCTTCCAGTCTTCGGAATTGTGTGGATGATTTTTTACGAAAGTCAGAATGTATGCCGCCAGATTCATACATTTTACACATCAACATGAATAGTCGTTTTGTTGCCATTTCCCCCAATGATTTTAAAAATTCCGATGGAATGTTACCCATCCCTTCTTCCTTATTTGATCTTAAGTCTTCAAAACCTCTATTAAATTCTGATTCTACATAGTACTGGATCCCCTATCTCTTCTAAATCATATCCTTTTTCTTCCTCTATCACATCGTCGTGTCCCGACAGGGAGCGAGATGAACACGTTGCTACAACAGAGGGGACTTACCTCAATCGATATTGTCAGTAACTGTAAGTATGTGTGGGCTGCTTGCCGACCTCAGATGCAAAAGACAAGCTAAAGAGGTGGTGCAGAGTACGGAACTCATTGAGGATTTCTGTAGGAAGCAGGGAAATAATTCTGTCTCTTTACTACTGAACATTGCAGGTTCCTCTGGCACTGCTACTAACCCTGGGTCACAACAGTTGCCCATCTACTTTCTCTGGCTCTGTCTCCATAGCGACGGCGGTGGCGAGGCTAACGTCTACTTAAGACGTATAGAACTATTATGATTCAGATGTCAGGCGATGAGCGACACAGAGTCGGTGTCGACTTACAATGCTGGGTCCCACACTGACCAGAGTACTGCTGGACTCCTTTTTATATCACCAAAAGCCCATTAGGATGAGGTTTCTTTAAATTTCTGTGACACATGAGGTGGATCAAGGACATACTCGGTTCTTTTCTCCCTGCTGCGACCACGTCAGTTCTTCCTGCCGCTTGTGCAGCCTGTCCCTGATGCTGTCTGTTTAGCCAGCCCATAAGGTCGGCAGAGGCTGTGATCGCTTTCAACACAAATCTCCCGAGGAAATTTTATAAACTCTGTCCTCAGAGGTTATAAAATTGCTGTTCCTATACCCAGTGCCATTTGGATAGTCTTCCATTCATTTAATTTCAACACACTTTACACAAAGGTCATACGGATCATTTTTACAAGAATACATTATTCAACACTTTCAGTATTCTGTTTACATGAAATATGTTTTCCATTCATTGTCCATTGACCATAAAACACATTGTTGTACCTAATTGGATATACAGTTTCATATAACACATCTTTATACCGTATTTACATAAAACATATTTTATAAAAATTTGCTTTACCGTTATTATACTCTTTATTAATCGCAATGAGCTTATGAAACTTTACATTTTTATCTTTTATTGGTATGTAGTTTTGGTGAACCCTTTATGGGAGTCGTAGCTGTCCCTTCTGTTTGTGGCGTTTGATCGCACTCTCCCCAATGTACTTGTTTAGGAAAAGGCGAGAGTCGGATCGACTTTAATTCGTCTTCTTCGTCATATCGGTCAGAGATATGGGTGCACGCATATCTAACAATTTCTCTAGATGGGCTCCTGTATACAACAGTGTTTGTTACACAAATTCGAGCACAGCATCCTCCACTGATCTCACACAACCCTTTACCACACTTTCTGCAGCACTTGCAATATACACATAAACAGCAAATGCAAATAATTGCTATTAAAGTTACGGATCGTGAGTAGCCCCACAGGGAATAGGTCTCATCGACCACCCTCGGAAAGTGGTCTGTTGCTGGTATTCTATCTCAGTTTGAAAATCTTCCGTTTCATTGCCAGCTGTACTCAGATCACCTAAATGTTTCACTATACGCTCTAGGGGCAAAACTACTGGTACTTCGGACACTTTTAGTTTTTGGTTTCCTATCATACAACATTCAATATTTGTATTTAAGGTGGGTACTGTATCCTTCTTACTACTATTGGTACAGATAACGTGATCCGACAGTAACTTGATTTGTGCTCCATTGGCCTTGCATTTACTTAAAAACTTTCTCCGATCCCTCGTACAAAGAGGTCTGCGGTTGGTAGAGTATTATATACTTTCGTTCAGTATTATGTTCTTCAGATTGCAATCTGTCGGTATCACTTGGACAGGTTGAAGATGTGGGCTTCGCACCTCCCATGGTCTTAAGTAGACATTAATACGAAGTTCTGATTACATGTCTGGAGCCTTGTAGGTACAGGAGAAAATATCCTCGGACACTTGGGTGTACTATGGTTTTGCTTCATCAATCATTAAGAACTTTTTTTTGGAGCTATTTACGTAAACAGTCTCTTTGTATCATCAAATTCTGTGGGGAGTGGCCATATCTTGTACAGTGTAAACTCATTAATGCCAGCTAGAAGTACATCTAAATCTATTATCCGTAACAAATGATAACCCTGGTCCTCGGTGAGTTCAGTCGGAAACTTTTTATCTTTTAGTTCACCCCTAATTAATTCTAGATGATTTATCACTTATACGGGATTTATTAGGTGTGGTTCCAACAGACCCTTATGGGTGTTCACGATTACTGCTATTAACAGGTCATATTCAAGCTCGAGCTTGATAGGGGTCAGTTGTACTACTTGTTCCTTGATCGTCACTAATACCATTGCGTGCTGTATCTTTTTATTCGTGCCGTTTTAAAACTCTTCTATATGTTTGCTTAGCTTCCGTATTACACATGCTGTGTTTTGCTCGTTCTTTGTTACTGCTTTTATCGTTTGACTGAACTCCATCAAAGATGCCCTTACAATCGTCACTTGTTCTTCGACAACCTTCTTAGTTCTCTTTGCTGTTCCTATAGAACATTTATTTTACCTTTAAAAATGACGCATCATCTTCGTCTAATGTACCGAATAGAAAGTTGATGACTTCCCCAATCAAATTTAAGATACCTCTCTTCGAACGGCCTCGCTCGTGTGTGGCTAACTGCCCTATTGGCTTTTTCGCATTATTAATTTTTCCTACTTGCCAGTTTATTGCTTGTCGCGCATTCTCGCACTCAACGGTACTCGGCTTTATCTGCTGTAACCTGTTCATGCAATTCGTTATTGCCCTTGTTGCGGCTTGTTGCGTGCTTTCCGACTTGTCATGCAGGTCTCTTAGATTAAAATAACTTACTATCTGCCATGTGGTACTGTGCAAACTGACAGTTCCTTGGTAATCGTAATAGCTCCCAGGGGCATTGGAAATGTTGTAGTTGTACATCTTGCGGCGATAGCCTCACTTCATCTAGACCGTTTGCCACAACACTTTCGATTGCTAATATGCTCCACAGCACTTTCACTCCAGCCATCAGCAAATAAAAGAATTATTTTAGTAAGTTTGCGTGCACTTTTACACACTTTAGCCCTCTTATTCTAATCACTACATTGGAGCCCTTTCGCATCTACGACTGTGAACGGACCTCTCCACTGGCTGTCAAGCTTTCTCGAACATCCCCTTCGTACACTCTCATCAAATAACAGCACTTTCTGGTGTTGTTTGAAGATCTTCGGATCTGCTTTTTCTCGTAGTGTGCCTTACTCCGTTCCTTATGAACCTGTGTAGGTAGCCTGTCATCCTGATGCAGTATCTACATCCTTTGACGCACTTCAATCACATACTCGTCGTACTTATAAATTAGGGGTGTACCAGGTTGTACTATGCGGCATAGTATTACCTACGAATGTTCATTATGGTACCCAACTATCCCAGTCAGTTTGATTCCTATTAATGCAGTGCCGCAACATCCCTGTTGATGTTCAATGCGTGTGCTCAAGCGCTCCATTTCTTTCTGGGTGGTAACTAGTTGGTTGTATCTTGTTGATATTGAGTAGTTTACGTACACGCTTGATGGTGTCACTGAGGAAATCGCTGCCCATGTCACTCAACAGTGCAGTCATAATTCCACATTTTAGTATTATATTTTCTATCATCCTTGCCAACGTGTCTGTGTCCCGCCGTTCTATTGGCTCGGCCGGAACAAACTTAGAGAGTTCTGAAAAGTCAGGATATAGCGGATTCCAGCATTCAATTGGGGCAGGTGACCTATTATATCAATATCACATCTTTTGAAGATAAATCCACGTGTCGGCTTCAGTTCTAGTGGCTGCTTCGGTTTGGCTTGCGTAATTTTGTTCTTTTGACAGTTCTCACACGTACGTATAAACTGTTCAATAGCACCCTTCATTCCGGGCCAGCTACGGTACTGCTTTACTTATTCGTACCTTCTTCCCATTCCTTGGTGCCCTCCTATCGGTGATACATGCCTTTGCATTAAAATGGCAAGCTTCTCTTCTTTCCTCAACTAGATGTCGGAACCGTCTGACGGTATCTATACTTTCTCTGTTATTTTCTGCTGATCTTCAGCGTTGGCATTGCACAATAAGCTCGGTTCTGCTGTCCCGGTCCGCACCTCTCTGGTCGCGACCTTGTCTGTGCCTTCCGCTGCCTCCTGTGCTACCTCGCGCACGTTTCTGACACGGGACAGTGCATCTACCACTCTGTTGATGCTTCCCTTCCTTGTATATGATCTGATAGTCGTACTCTTCCAATTTTAATCTAAACTTCATTAATCGAGACGAGGGATCTGATATACTTCCTAGCCCCCACCTGTGGCTGGCGATCAGTCACTATCTTAAACTTTCTGCCCAACAGACATGACGTAAAATACTTTACGGCCCACACAATCGCGAGTAACTCCGGCGCTACGGTACTAAAGTATTGCCCTGCCTTATTAAGGGTTCGTGAAATGAACGCTATGGGTAAATCCTTTAGCATCGTTCCTTGACTGAGTGAGATACGCTCCAACCGCGAAGTTACTGGCATTTGTAGTACCTATGAACTCTTTTTCGAAATCTGGATATTGTAATATCAGGAGACTGATGAATTTTTCTGTGAGTTATTGGAATACCTCCTCTTGGTACACTCCCTGTTCATACGGAACTCCTTTCTTCAATAACTCATGCAATGATGTTGCCACTTTTCTAAAATTGCTTAAAAAACGGCGATAATATACTACGAGCCCGAAAAGGGTACCTCTTGACAGCTTCTACTTTGGCAGGGCCAGGTTGCCGTTAAGACGTGGCCCAGAAAGGTAACTTCTCTTCTTAGGAATTCGCACGTATCCAGTTGCAGCTTTAGGCTGCCTTGCATTAGGCGGTCAAATACCTCTAATGACGCGCTACGATGGCCAAGTCATCCTATAAATGAAAACACGGATCCCTTGTATGCTACTGAGTACTGCATTCATTAACTTCTTAAAGGTTGAAGGCGCGGTTTTTAGCTTCATGGCCATCTTATTGTACTCGTAGTGTCCCGTGGATGTGCTAAAAGCGTTTTTCTCTCTATCTTTCTCGTCTGTTGGCACTTGATAATATCCCTTTGCCAAATTTAGCGTTGAGAAATACTTCGCTTTACCTGTACTGTCTAGGACCCTGTCGATCCTTGGAAAGCGATAGACCATACTGAATGAAATATCATCGAGCTTTCGACAATCGGCTACAACTCTAAACTTTTTACGTACACTGTCGTCCATCTTTTTAGGACTCATTATCAGTGGGAATGACCAGGCACTTGTACTGGGTGAAATGATGCCATCTTCTAGCATTCATTCTACTTCTGACTACAGTGCCTCTTGCTGGGTATGCAGTATTCTATATGGTCTCTGATTTACGACTGTTCCCTTGGATTCCGGTATTATGGGTACTCTGTATTTGACCAACTTGGTATGTGTCTTTGTCACGGCCTTTGGTTCGGTTGCCACTGTCCTAACCTTGTAAATGTTGGGAAGCAGGATTGATTCGCCAGGATTAGTTCTGCAAATACTTCTGAGTTTCTAGCTGAACCTCTTCTTTCTGAGTGTTCAGTATACTAGTGAGACAGGTTCCTTCTCAGACAGTCACTAGTGGTTTTGGAATGTACACACCAGGCCTAATTTCTTGTTTCGGAATGATCATTTCCCTTCCTTGAATATGCGCTACCTGTACTTTCACGAATCGTTCCTCCCTGGAACCAATTATTGTTTCCTTTTTCGGTATGTTCTGTCGAGTATGCTCCTCTCCAGCAGCATCTCTGCATGCTCGTCATCAAATGGCTCATGAACGACACTGGCCCTATCCTGTATCTGTAGTGGTGACGAGAAATGCTGTCCTTATGACAACATAACGAAGAGAAAGCATTGGTTGAGCCCAAAAGAAAACAGCAACTGCCCATACAAAGCTCAGCGCACATCCACAAAGGATAATGTTATGCATCTGGTGAAACAGCGACTATGTGGTGTACTGTGAACTGATTTTCCGAGGTGTAACCATCACCGCTTACGTTTACTGTCAACAACTGAGACGCAATCCACGGACAACTACCAGAAAGACTGCGTGAAGTGATGCTACACAATGATAATGCCCGTCCTCATTCTGCTAGACTGACCATAAACGCTATACAGGGGTTGGTTTGGGAAGTCATTCCGCACCCACCATATTCACCTGATCTTGCACCCTCAGATTTTCACCTTTTCCACTCTCTGTCGAACAACTTTCAAGGAACTTCCTTTCCAGGTGAGAATGGGCTCCGAATATGGCTCAACAAATTCTTCCCCTCAACAGTCGCTGAATCCTAAGCTACCCCAGCGTTGGCACACTGTTAAAAATAATGATGGAGCATATATTATTGATGACTATAGTGCGTTTAAAATTAGTTGCGACTTTTGACGTATGCCTTAGCGGCGGGGACGTAGGTGTCGCGCATCAGAGTCACCTATGTTCATTAGCTCTCGTAAAGGATATTTTCTGGCGTTGAAGTGTTCCACAATCGTCAGGTAATGTGAATGAGTGTTTCGTGTTGGTGGTGTATTAATAATAACAATAAAAGTGGATGTTCAGGAACACATTCACTGGCTGTGAAAATAATGTTCTACTGCAAAATATTCCTCCGAATTCGACAATAATGGACATTGCGCCATACCACTCTGTTGTGATGGATAAAGCTACACCAACCCTGTGGATGAAAGTGGATACTTGGTTCTGGGTACAAAGAAATGTTCCACTGGCTAACGTTGAACGTAGCATATAGAAGGTGAAGGTAATGTAACTTGAAATGCTCTACAAGCCGAAAACCCCACGGTAACAGTTCGACAAACGGACTGATGCTAAAGGACATAGTTTAATCAGCTTTCGTCCGCATCACGTTAATTTAAATCATAGCTGCCCTTATTATTCACTGCAAACTTTAAGAATTTCTTGCAGTAGTTTACCTGATATCGAAATATCACAATAACTACGAGCATTAACACAATGCTTCACAGTTCATCATGAAGCTGAAGAATTAACCTGTAAGATTGCGAGAATCAGATGTTTTTAGCTGATAGTTTTTTTGGTAACAGTTTGAGAAAGATTGCATATCGGCCAGCTTGCGCGGCTTGCTGTCCATAAAAGTCACCCGCCGACGCGTCCAGTTCACGCTGGCAACTTCGCTTCCCTCCACTCCCTCCGCACTGAACTGTCAAAAGTCACAACTAATTTTAAACGCACTATAAAGTCTCCCTTATACATTTAAAACATATGCAATCAAGTGAATGGCAAATGCTACTAAGCTGTCTATCACATAATTCAAGTATGTGAACTGACCGTTTAATACTGAAGTTAATATTAAGTAAATCAACGGAATTTTACTGACACTGAGTGACAGATCAATCTAAAACCTTCTTGAATATAGTGGTAGCAGTATTTTCTATAGTGAAGTTAGGTACTTTGTCAGTTGTAGTGGTCGTGTCATCTGAAAATAGGAGGAAAGGTGTTTTTGGCTCATACATCACAGAAAGGTCATTGATAAAGGTTATTACGAGGAAGTGACAAAGTATTGAGCCTTGTGGAACTCCATATTTCACTGTATCCCAACCAAAGCAAACTGAAGTATATGAAATTCTAAAATATTGTAATATTATGGGTTTTAAATAGAAATACCAAGTAATATTGTGTAAGAGAGTCTACAAAATTATTCCTATTTAATGAATCTATCTGTGGCTGATTTTCTAACATGACGAGGAAATGTATTAATTATTGGAAATTTATAAAATGATATGCGGTAGAGGTCATTCAGAGACTCAGTGGTCTTTAGTAACGATATTTCCATCTGTTTGAGTTAGTTCTATGAAATTTCGGAGGAACTTCCAGATGTTTGTAATCGGCTGCCACAATATATCGGCCCTTAATCTTCTGCGTATCTTCAGGTGAATACTGGTGGAGATATACCGAGCTCCCTACGAGTTGAGTTTAATTAGTCTTGGGTACGTTTTGAAATAAAATTAATGCTGATTTGTTTGAGTAAAAATCGTGGGACACTAGATTCTGTGAATTACGTACATACGCATTAAGATATGAAATATAGACTACTTAACACTCTTTTTTATCACTAACAAGTGATGGGTAACTCTCGATTTTACTCAGAAATGATGTACCAGATTGTTCGCGGTTTAATCGCTTAGGTGGGAATGGGATGTTAACTGCTGTAATCTAGTGTTAAAAATAAGGTCTGTTTCAACTGTAATGCTTGGTGACCAAGGGAGATAGCTGCAGAATCCCATTATTGTTACTCTTATAGTGTGCCCTGTGATTCAGAAATGATAAATATGGCTCTGTCTCGAAGCCATTTTAAGAGATAAGATAATCAAATGTAATTGTAAGGAAACTCATAAATTAAGTGGCTCAGTTAATGATGAATTTTGCAGTAATAGGTTTCTAGGTTAATTACTATGCGAACAACTTACTACATACAATACATTTTGTTGTTTATTTTCTTGCTCTTTTGCCACAGTCACTTGTTAATACTGCTTCTTGTACCAAAGCTATGCTATAACAGTGTTATGCATGAATAACCATGTTTTGACTTTGTGACTTGCAGTGTATTCCACGTCTAGTTATCAGTACACGATAATAAAACTCTACCGAGAAACAACAAAACTATTTTTCATACAGTCAATGGACTAGATTTGAGGCCACATTCATTGAAGACTCCATGGAGGAAGGACAGACACATTGCACTTCGAAAGGAACTGTCTCTAAGCCACATTAACCCAAAGATAAATCACATGCGGTACAAGAGCCTACTTAACAGTGCTTCACGTCGCCAATCTATCATTCATTTTACATACATCTGTGTCACAGAGTGGAGAGCCAGTGTGGTCTTTACAGAAAACAACAATACCAGGAAACAGAAAATGATGGGAAATAGTGCATAGTCTTTTAAATACACAGAGTCAGAATGATAGACGCTTCGAAGACGTAAAGTTTGTACATCAGTTCGTTATCGTGACCAAGATTCCATGTTTAAAAATAATTAATACATTTCAACAAAAGTGTATTGTATGTAACAATAACAGAAACGCCTGTCTGTGGCAAAAACGTGAAGGAAGCGCTTCTGCATAACCCGAAAAGTTTCGAATATAGCGGCATAAAACCAAATCTGATTAACAGCTGCCCATTGGCTAGCACATAATACCCTCCCATTGGCTGCGTCGAACTCGACACGGTAACGCATTACCAACATACGTGTAATATCATGAACAATCGCAGATCGTGGACAGAACTTTGTAACGTTTAGGGCGACAAAAAATACCATGTAAAAAAATTAGTCGTAACAAGCCTTAGTGGGAGATAAAGAGTCTATACACAGGTTTGTCTAGGGGAGGATAGAAGCAACTCTGAGTTTGTAAGTACCAGAGAGCATTGGTAGCATGGTTATACAAACATCGCTGGTAGACACTCAATTTGCAAATAATCTTTGGTAGTGGTAGGAGGTTAACATTTGTTTATGTTATGGGTATGGTGATATAGTATAAACAATGTGTGATAAGTGAACCAAAAAAATATGTAAATCATGTATGTCTATATTGTCACATTATGAAGTGTATCATCCCGGGCTTGAATGTGAAAGGTTTGCGATTTATTTATTTTATGCTAGAATTTAATATTTAGTTCCATTCCATGCAGTGCCTCAAACTGCATGAATAAACATCTTCTGCTCCTCCTCCACAATCCATATATTAAACAGCACTAATCGAGAGGGAATGTTAGAGTTGTACTGCCTTACGAACAGAATTGCTTCGTGCAATCAAGTGCAAGAACTTGTATGATATGATACCTCAGTCATTGAGTATATAACACACCCTGGTGTATTGCAAGTAACCTATCAATGCTGTCCCTAGCGTTTACATAAATTAGTTTTGTTGCACGCACGAGTCTTCGTAAATATTTATGTTGTATGACACTGTTTTTATAATTTGGTCATTATTTGTAATAATATTAGGTGGTAACTGTATACATGAATGTAACGAAACAAGAGGTAATAGAGTGACGATTTTGCACATATTAACAGCAAGCTTAAGGTGTGCAACACTAGGACCAAAAACAACTTCCACAACGAATTCCAGGAGATAATGTTAGTACAGTAATGAGTATCATACATTGATATACATGTATTCAGCAACCTACCAGAGCACATTAAATGTCATATAGATCACAGTTTGGAGTATGAGACGGAATTAATGAACTTTATATGGGGTGACTCCTCTTGCTCTAGTGAAGAATATCTACATAGAATCTCTGAATTTAATGTTTTAAGTTAATCTGCAGGCCTAATTAGTACTGTAATACTCCTTTACTATTACATTAAAGGAACGTATTTAACTTCTTTCCTCGTCTGAGAGAGCACTCTCCATGGGACTCGTGAAATGTGATTAATGATGTGTTACACAATCAGTGACTCCCACTAGCAGCTACTGATATTTAAGATACATTGCACATATATCAAAATTTGCAAATAATTACCTTTTTACCATTGGTAGCAGAAATGCACACCATAAATAATTTATTTGTTTTTGCAGCACAAACTTATGTAATAGCTACTAACATATACCTTTACAAGTACTTGTGATTCAGAAAAAAAATGATATAGAAGGTAGGGGAAACAAATGACTCCTGATTCCTGAAATGCCCATGCATTTCTCATCTGCATTTACTGACTCCAGTGTTTATTATCACTGGGCACCTGGGAAAATAAGTATAGTACAGAGTTGGCAGAAGTATCATTTTAGGATAGATTAAAATTATGATAAAAAATTCTTTTTTTACTCCACTTTCATATTTAAAAGTCATACCATTTTATGCCTTGAGATCTAAGTACTTACGTATATCGTTAATTCAGCCACACATAATGTTCCATTAATTCCATCATGAGTGAGAACTTTCTGGGGTATGGAAGAAGTCTAGCTGTACACTAACAGACAGACAGGAACTATGGACCAATTCCATGTTACATCTTGAACTGTTTTTAAATATTGAAATTGGTTATAAAATTGTAATTGGTGCTTTAATCAGATACAGGAGGTTAAAATGGAAAAACATATCAAGAGCTTTTTTGAAAAATAGACTGATATACATTTTTGTTTGTTTCTGCAGTACTGGCAAGAGCAATACAATCATTAGCAAAGATTGGGGATGAACTTTATGTAGAACCACAAAAAGATGGCATTGCTTTTAGGAGTGTGAATTCTGCCCGATCAGCATATGCTACATTTACATTTTCAAAGGCTTTCTGTTCCTATTACAAAAGGGAAACCAGCACTGATAATGAGGAAATAGTAAAATGTAAAATATCAATGAAGGTATGAGTTACTGCATTACAGTAGTTACGTATATGTTTTCTACAGCTTTACCTTTTATTTCACTCACTTTAGGCCTACTGTGTTTTATTTTGCAGTCTTGTGCTCCAATTATTCGTTCACCAGCAAATTTAGATAAACAAGTGGAAACATGTTTGATTCATCTTGAGCGTGATGGCACAAAATTAATTTTTGAACTACGCTGCCGTCACAATGTAGTGAAAACACACTATATGCCAATACTTGAATGTGAAACATTGCAAGCTGTTTATCCAGTGGATGATGTACCTAATAAGTTATTGCTGGAAGCCAAAATACTTGCTGATGCTGTGCATAACTTCCAGTTGACACAGGAGGAAATATCACTGTCAGTTACTTCAGGGAAGGCACTGTTGAAAAGCTATAATGATGAAGTGATAGGTATGTATTAGCATCATTGCATATTTAATTTAAAACCAGTAGCAGGGCATTTTGTACGTTTATATGTTGTTAGTTTTTGGATTCCATGCCATTACATGTCTTCGTTGCTTCTACCTCATTACAGTAGGTTTAAGTGACTGCTGATTTTTAAAATATCACTGTCAGTTACTTCAGGGAAGGCACTGTTGAAAAGCTATAATGATGAAGTGATAGGTATGTATTAGCATCATTGCATATTTAATTTAAAACCAGTAGCAGGGCATTTTGTACGTTTATATGTAGTTAGTTTTTGGATTCCATGCCATTACATGTCTTCGTTGTTTCTACCTCATTACAGTAGGTTTAAGTGACTGCTGATTTTTAAAATTATATATAATAGGAGTGTCAGAAGGGTACCAAGAAAACAAAAAACCACATAGCTGCAGACACGTCGCAACCCCATCTTGCGGCATGTCATCCGCTACGTGCTCCATGGGTGGCCCATTTCTTTTTGCCAAGTCCACTCTCACTGCTCTCACCCAGATTCGAGCCTTCATAGGAGTTCCCCCACACCATCATGCTGGACAATGGACCATGCTCCATAGCGGCAGATTTCAAACAATTCTGCACCTCCAGTTCAAGCACCAGTCTGCCATTTCAGCCCTCCTTTAAATGTCAAAGTGAAGCATGTGGTGCATACACTTAGCAGCAGGCACCACTACAGCTCCACTCATGCTGTTTCTCAGCACAGAAAAGGGACATAGCCTGGCAGACTCCTCCATGGGCAGCTGCCATGTACTCTCCTCCACCTCCTGACCCCACAGCCCATGGAACGTAGCTGTGCGGACATGCTTGTGTGGGGCAAAACATTCATAATGCCAACCACAGTGTTTGCTACCCATGGACTGTGCCTTTCGAGGTGGACACTGAGGCATTTGGAGTGCTGGCATGCCCATGTGCTCCATCCATGGCTACCATCTATACCATTGCTCCTGCTCAGTGCGTGGAAGCAGAGGCTTTTATGCCAGGCCTCAACCCGTGCCACTGTTTGCCCTCCCCCTCCATTGTCTCTGGCACTTCCAGCCCTATGCAACCATTCTGGGTGAGGGATCTGGTATCCTAATGTAGTGAGTCTGTAGACCCAACAGATGGCATGAGAATCAATGATGGGCGCTAGGTGGTGTGGCTGCATTTGCAGATGCCGCTGTCGGTGCCACTGAAGACATGCTGGCCTATCAGCAGCTACGGCTTTCCTTTAAAGCCAGCAACTTTGCAAGCAGTTGTGGTTTTTGAGTCGTTCCCAGTTTTGTCTGATTATTGTCACTATATTAGGGTCAGATCCACATCTGCCCCTGGAACTGTTTTGCAGTTTAAAATTGTGTTTAAATTCTCTGTCTTACCATTATGTTATCTATTTACAACCTCCCGATGTTGCATGTATAGTCGTGTGTCAAGGTTCTTAAAGCAAGCTTTTGCAATTGTAAATGTGACATTCCAGCCCGAGATGCTGAAGTTGGCAGTCACGTGTGCAGGAGCTGTACTTTCTTGTATGTATGAATGGTGTGTATCTCTCTTTTACTGATGAATGCAGTGACTGAAAGCTTTGTGTAAGAGTCTTTTAATTGTGTCTATCTGTAACTTCACGTGTCTTCTTTACGGTAATTAGCAATCTGTCTTTTTCTACAGTGTTGATATTCCTACCTGCGGTTTCGATTGTTTGTTAACTCTGTGCAATATTCTACCAGGAGAGTTCCACGTTAATTCCTTTCCTTAAGTCTATATTTTCGTACTATTTTTCCTTCTCATGCTTTTTGTACTGTTAAATTCCAGTTGTCCATCACAATTAATTTCTCATCTATCCAGAGAAACTGAACAATTTTTTTGTCTCATCAGACATGTTTTTTCAATATCTTTATCATCTTTGGAGCTAGCAGACAGACATACTTGTTCTGTTGTGTTGGAATTTAGCTTTGTATTAAACTTGGCTTGTTCACTATGCTGTTCGTAGTAGTCCACCCACAGTCATTTTTCTTATTTATTATCAGCCCTGTGCTCCAGTGTTTCCTCTGTCTGATTTTTTGTTGACAATCCTGTGCTCATATGGCCAAAAATCCTATTTTTCGTACGACCACACGTAACTATTTCATATTATATCCAACTTCAGACCATCCACTTTCTTTTTAAATTCTCTCCTACCTGCCTGGTTAAGTGAGCTAACATTCTGTGCACTTCTCCTAGAACACCACATTTGTATTTTCTGATGACAATAGCGTTCTGTGGAATCTCCCCCAGAATCTGTTTCATCTATGGAATGTTTTACCCAAGAGGATACCATCATTATTAAACCATACATTACTGCTGCATGTCATTGAGAAACTATAGGGCTGCAATTTCCCCGGTACGAGCCAACTTGCAGCACTGACATAGAAGCATGTTGGCTGATGTTGCTTGGGCAAATGAGTTGATCCTCAAGACTGTTATCCTTCCAGCTACTGAAAATGCTGCTGTTCCTGTCCAGAAACCATAAGTTAGTCTGGTCCCTCCACAGCTACACCTCCGACATGGCAGCACCTATGATATGGATGTCCCGTTGTTGAGGCGAGTATGCCACCCTATTACACTTAGGTCCACTGTTCATGGGGTGTTTGTTATTATATCATAGTACATACTGTGATCTAATGATTAATGGAAAATCTCATATAAAGATGTGAAACAGATACTAACAAAGACATAGAGGGGCTGGCCACTACTTACCTCAGCTCAGTACAGCCGATAGATACACAAAAAACAGAACCGAAAATTTACGTTCCTAGCTTTCAGAACAAATGTTCCTTCATCAGGGAGGAGAGAGGGGAAAGAAAGGGAAGAAGGGAAAGTGGATTCAGTTACTCACAACCCAGGTTATGAAGCAACAGGGACAGGAAAACAGGGAGGGTAGCAAGGATGGAGGCGTGGTTGTCAGAGGGAAGCCAAAGATATTCTACTGTAAGTACTGTGCCAGCTTCAAACCAAAGAGGATGCATACAGAAGTAAAGAGGTATATAGTATAAAGATAAACACAACTATGTAGGATGAAAAGATGCATGAATGGCTAAAGAGGAAAGGGAAAGAGGAGAAGACTGAAGAGAAAATGGGAGTGAGGTTGTTTGACATAGGTTCAGTCCAGGGGGATGGCGGGATGAAAGGATGTGTTGGAGTGCAAGTTCCCATCTCCGTAGTTCAGAGTGACTGGTGTTGGTTGGGAAAAGCCAAATGGCACATACAGTGTAGCAGGTTCCTAGGTCCCTAGAATTATGCTTGAGGGCATGCTCCGCTACTGGGTATTGGACATCTCCTAGGCGGACAGTTTGTCTGTGTCCGTTCATGCGCTCAGCCAGTTTAGTTGTTGTCATACCGATGTAAAAGGCTGTGCAGTGCACGCATGTCAGCTGATAAATGACATGTGTAGTTTCACACGTGGCCCTGCCTTGAATTGTGTATATTTTACCAGTAGCGGGGCTGGAGTAGGTGGTTGTGGGGGGATGCATGGGGCAGGTTTTGCAGCGGGGTCGGTTACAGGAGAAACTGCTGGGTAGAGAAGGTAGTCTGGGAATATTGTAGGGTTTCACAAGGATGTTACGGAGGTTAGGGGGGCAACGAAAGGCAAATCTGGGTGGTGTGTGGAGAATTTTGTCAAGGGATGATCTCATTTCAGGGGTTGACTTGAGAAAGTCATATCCCTGGCGGAGTAATTTATTGATGTATTCGAGGCCAGGATAATATTGGATGACAAGGGGGATGCTTCTGTGTGGTCGGGGGGTAGGAACATTGTTGTTGGACGGGGAGGAATGTATTGTTCGGGAGATCTGTTTGTGGACAAGGTCTGCAGGATAGTTGCGGGAGAGGAAAGCACTGGTCAGGTTATTGGTGTAATTGTTGAGGGATTCGTCACTGGAGCAGATACGTTTGCCACGAATACCTAGGCTGTAGGGAAGGGAGCGTTTGATGTGGAATGGATGGTAGCTATCAAAGTGAAGGTACTGTTGTTTGTTTGTGGGTTTGATATGGACAGAGGTATGGATGTGAGCTTCAACAAGATGAAGTTCAACATCCAGGAAGGTGGCTTGGATTTTGGAGAAGGACCAGGTGAAATTCAGATTTGAAAATGAATTGTGGTTATAGAGGAAATTGAGGAGTGTTTCTTCACCATGAGTCCAACCACAAAGACGTCATCTATAAACCTATACCAGGCCAGGGGAAGCAGCTGTTGGGTCTTCAGGAAAGCCTCCTCCATGTGGCCCATGAAGAGGTTGGCATAGGACGGAGCCATCCTGGTTCCCATGGCCGTTCCCCTGATTTGTTTGTAGGTCTGGCCTTCAAAAGTGAAGTAATTATGGGTGAGGATGAAGTTGGTAAGTGTGATAAGGAACGAGGTTTTTGGAAGATCTTCGGGTGGGCGTTGGGAGAGGTAGTGCTCAAGGGCAGAGAGACCATGGGTATGTGGGATGTTTGTGTAAAGGGATGTAGCATCTATGGTGACAAGAAAGGTCAGATCCATTCCCACTCCTCTCCCACCTGAAACCTTTTCAAATCTGAATTTCATGTGGTCCTTCTCCAAAACCCAAGCCACCTTCCTGGATGTTGACCTTCATCTTGTTGAAGCTCACATCCACACCTCTGTCCATATCAAACCCACAAACAAACAACAGTACCTTCACTTTGATAGCTGCCATCCATTCCACATCAAACGCTCCCTTCTCTACAGCCTAGGTATTTGTGGCAAACGTATTTGCTCCAGTGACGAATCCCTCAACAATTGCACCAATAACCTTACCAGTGCTTTTCTCTCCCGCAACTATCCTGCAGACCTTGTCCACAAACAGATCTCTCGAGCAATACATTCCTCCCCGTCCAACAACAATGTTCCTACCCCCAGACCACACAGAAGCATCCCCCTTGTCACCCAATATTATCCTGGCCTCGAATACATCAATAAATTACTCCGCCAGGGATATGACTTTCTCAAGTCAACCCCTGAAATGAGATCATCCCTTGACAAAATTCTTCCCACACCACCCAGATTTGCCTTTCGTCGCCCCCCTAACCTCCGTAACATCCTTGTTAAACCCCACAATATTCCCAGACTACCTTCTCTACCCAGCGGTTTCTACCCCTGTAACCGACCCCGCTGCAAAACCTGCCCCATGCATCCCCCCACAACCACCTACTCCAGCCCCGCTACTGGTAAAACATACACAATTCAAGGCCGGGCCACGTGTGAAACTAAACATGTCATTTATCAGCTGACATGCGTGCACTGCGCAGCCTTTTACATCGGTATGACAACAACTAAACTGGCTGAGCGCATGAACGGACACAGACAAACTGTCCGCCTAGGAGATGTCCAATACCCAGAACAGAGCATGCCCTCCAGCATAATTCTAGGGACCTAGGAACCTGCTACACCGTATGTGCCATTTGGCTTCTCCCACCTAACACCAGTCCCTCTGAACTGCGGAGATGGGAACTTGCACTCCAACACACCTTTCATCCCACCATCCCCCTGGACTGAACCTACGTTAAACAACCTCACTCCCATTTACTCTTCAATCTTCTCCTCTTTCCCTTTCCTCTTTAGCCATTCACGCATCTTTTCATCCTACATAGTTGTATTTATCTTTATACTATATACCTCTTTACTTCTATATGCATCCTCTTTGGTTTGAAGCTGGCACAGTAGTTACAGTAGAATATCTTTGGCTTCCCTCTGACAACCATGCCTCCATCCTTGCTACCCTCCTTGTTTTCCTGTCCCTCTTGCTTCATAACCTGGGTTGTGAGTAACTGAATTCACTTTCCCTTCTTCCCTTTCTTTCCCCTCTCTCCTCCGTGATGAAGGAACATTTGTTCTGAAAGCTAGGAACGTAAATTTTCGGTTCTATTTTTTGTGTATCTATTGGCTGTACTGAGCTGAGGTAAGTACTGGCCAGCCCCTCTATCTCTTTGATAGTACATACTGTGTATGTTAATGTTACCACATTCATTAGACTTCATGTAAAAAATTCAGGATTGAAAATGGAGTCAGCTGAAGAGAACCTAATAAGTGGAAGCCTAAAATTAGTCCTGAAAATCAATTATAATAAGACTAAAATAATGTTGATCAACATTAAAATTAATTCGTTGAACCAGTTGATGGCTTTTCTATTTAGTGTAGTTTAAAACAACAGCAAGATGACAGCAAAAGAAGTAAATAGAAGAGTAAAAACAACTTGGAGTATATGTTGTATATTAAGAGGAGTATTCAGACGTAAACTTCTGATACACCTGGAGTGTGCAGTTTACAATAAGTGTACAGTGCCAATTTTAATTAATGGCAGTGTAGCATGAGCTTTCAGTGTGCAAATCTTGGCCTTCAAGAGATAAGCAAATATTGAGGCAGACATGTAAATAAAAGTTGGATAGACAATGTTAGAAAAAATGCAGAAGCAAAAGTGATGAGTATTACATAAGACTGTAATATGTAGAAAGGTGCAGAGCGTGCCTCTATCCAGCAGTGATAACAAAGGGCTGAGAGTACTGATTATGATAAAACTGACAATAATGTGAACATATTCATTGTAACTAGAAAATATATTAGCTGATTATTAATGAAGTCTTATTGCTTTAGAGTATAATTCTTTTATCATAGGGTGTTATTGCACCAACATTCTTAAAAATCTGTAAGTATCCACTCTGTTGCTTGTTGTTTACAACTTGAATTGTCAGTTTTCTGAAAACTTAAAACATAGATATTTGTTTATGTTGCAGTATTTAGCATATGTAGGATGTGTCAAGACTAATTAATTCATTATTTGCATCAGGTATCTGAACATAATAACTATATAATATGTGCCTACCTCACTCCCTTCATTATTTATTAAAATGAGGGCTTTACATTATCATGGCCATAATAATTTACAGATTAGTCACTAAATGCTGATAAGGTTTGCTAGTGAAGGAAATTTTTGTATAATAATCCGCCAATGTGTCTGTTGGTTGGAACATAATTTGTAAGTATATTTTTAAGCTGTTTACAACCAATGCTGGCCAAATATATTTTACTTTCAACAATGTAGGAGAAGACATACTGCCATTGGCCATAAAGGAGACATGTTAAGTTGAAGACAGGCACAATTAAAAGACACTTACATAAAGATTTCGGCCACAGCCTTCATCAGTAAAAGAAGGAAACACATCATTCATGCACACAAGCAAGCACACCTCATGCACGCATGAATGCCAAATACATCATCTCGGGCCAGAATGCAACTATCACATGGGATGCAAGTAGCAATCTGGAGGAGAAGGGGAAGGGATAGTAGTGCACGGGTAGGTAGAGAGATGAACATTGTCTGGTGGAATCTACAGATTTTCCCAGCAGTACTGCATCAACTGAGCAAGAGACTGAAAGTTACTTTGTAATGAGTTCAAGGAACCTGTGGCAGGATAAACTGAATTTCAAAATATGATTTTCAGAAGGAAAAAAATTCTTGGTTAACACTGTGTGTAGTGGATTCTGTATAAATGTAATATTACATCTCCCTTATGTGCAACTTTCTAAATAATGAATTTTATTGTGGTAATGAATTGAGGCTAATATACTTGCACTGGGGATGTAATGTAAACAGCAGTGGGGAAATTGAGATTTTCATTTTTAAGTATCTTAGAAAGGAAACTAAATTAAGAATATAGTTCAGGGAATGTTGGAAAAAGTGTGAATTTTAATAAATGGTCACAAGAGAGCTAGATGTATGTATGATCTACTATGCACCCGTCTAAGTACACAAGAGGAGTTCATTCAGTATATATTATGAGTGGGTGTTTTCCTAGTGATCCGTACTCCATCCAAACAGGCCTCTGTAGGTCCAGTGATACCAAGCGACCGCCATGTCATCCCCAGCCAATAGGCATCACTGGATGCAGCTATGGAGGGGCATGTCAGTTTTCATGACTGGAGCCGCTACTTCTTAGTCAAGTAGCTCCTCAATTGACCTCACAAGTGCTGAGTGCACATCACTAACAAACAGCATTCAACAGTCCATATGGTCACTCTTTCAAGTCCTAGCCAGTGTTTAAATTTGGCAATCTGAGAGGAACTGGTGTTACCACTGTGGCAAGGCTGTTGAATCATCCTGCTGGACTACTCCATAAATACATATTTTGTTTACAAAGTGAAGATGTAGAGCTATGGATAGCCTAATAAAAGTCATCTACCACAGTGTCCACATTAGTCTCTGGCGACTGATGCTTTACAATTCGATATTGACTTCTACGAAGTAGTTGTCCTCATTTGCACTTTGTGATTCTGATATGCATAATGCCAGCATCACTGCAGAAACTTCCAAAAAGTGCAGCTATCAAATTTCAGCATAGCAATCACCTTCAAATATGGGACAGACTGCTCAGAGTCAGTTACACTATCAAATCAGATAGTATAGGTGTTAGCAATGGTGCCATGATCATGGAGAGCTGTCACATTTGAATCTAACTGCCACCTTCAGCTAAGATAGGTATCTGTCACTGAACTTTTTGCAGAGCTTCTGAATTGTTTGCTTCATTTCTGTCCGATGATTAGAACAAAGAAATAAAAGACAACATAATGTGGAGCAAATGGTGTTAAACAATTGCTGCCCCAGTAATCAATACAAAACATTTTGCCAACAATTTTGTGCTACCACCCACTTGTATTGGAGCTGTAATCCAATGTACATTGAACATAGAAGTTGTCCTAAGAGCACAAGAGCCATGATAAACAAACATCCTGCCGTATGATAAAAATTTTGTGAAGCACCACTGCCAGTGATGTCATCATGGACACACAGTTAAGTCCATTTTGATCAGGGGAATAAACTGCTTCTATCCATGAAGATGAAATAATCCAGAATTACACTGAGCTGCATAAGGCTAAGATGGAAAACCGAAGCCAAAATGGACAAATTGGTATTTGAATGGGACTGTAATGCCTTCCAAACATAAATTAAATGAGTAAAAGATGGTATTCTTTTTAGGGCTGCAGCTATTTTGTCAGAGGAATAAAGAAATGAATCTATATGTTCAAAATTATTTTCCATTCCTTACAAACAAATATGAGAACTACCATACTCACAGTGTTCCTCCTCATCCACTCTTCATAGCAGCTAAACCCTAACTTGGTGACCTTTTCAACTTGCCACATCCCCAAAACTCTCATAACGCTATTGCTAACATTTCCACCAAAACCCTCACCTCCACAGAAGTTTCAGTCCTACCCAAAGGCCTCACCTTGAGTCCTACATCCAAATTTAACCCTGCTGGACTTGTCAAAGACCTATTCTTCTTCTCCTGATCCCTGCAATGAAAGCATTTCTTTGCACACCAATGCCTCCAACCAAAACCACCCTAATTGCAACACTGAATCCCACATCTTCCAGTTCATACCACAGTCCACTTTCTAACCATAATACTCTCCTCCTCCGCCCCCCCTGTCCCCCCCCCCCCCCCCCCACCTAACTACTCACAGGTCACTTTTTGGGAAGTCTTTTAGCTCCAACTTAGCTTCACCATCCTTCCCCAGGTCCCTTTCTCAGAACACCAACCTTTCAGTAGAAGAAAGAATAGCCATACAGAACCTCAAAGCAAATTGTGACCTAATCATCCTGCCTGCAGACGAAGTTTCCACCACTGTTGTTATGAATCACAGAGACTACCTTGCAGAAAGCTTCCGCCAACTGTCTGACTCCACCCATAAACTCTGCCAGAGTGAGCCCATCGTAGAAGTCCAACACAACCTCCAATCCCTGCGTAAAGCTTTCCCAGAATCTCTCCTCTGAATCCATTTCCCTGCTCACCCCTGTGATACCCAGAACACCCACCTTCTTCATGCTCCCCAAAATTCCCAATCCCAACAATCCTGGATGCTACATTGTGGCTCTACTGAAAGAATTTCGGTCCTCATTAACCAACACCACCAACCAATTGCCCAGAATCAAGCCTCCCGTGTCAAAGACAACAACCACTTCCTTCATCGACTCTTTCCATTTCCAGTTTCTTGTCCCCTACCCAACTTATTTTCTTCTCATTTGTGTTCAGTATTCACCATTATCCCATACAGCCCTCAAAGGCAGTTTCCCTTTGGCTTATGGTTGTGGAGGGAAACAATCCACGTGGGAAAAATATATCTAAAGACAAAGATGATGTGACTTACCAAACGAAAGCGCTGGCAGGTCGATAGACACACAAACATACACACAAAATTCAAGCTTTCGCAACCCACAGTTGCTTCGTCAGGAAAGAGGGAAGGAGAGGGAAAGATGAAAGGGTGTGGGTTTTAAGGGAGAGGGTAAGGAGTCATTCCAATCCCGGGAGCGGAAAGACTTACCTTAGGGGGAAAAAAGGACAGGTATACACTCGCGCACACACACACATATCCATCCACACATATACAGACACAAGCAGACATTTGTAAAGGCAAAGAGTTTGGGCAGAGATGTCAGTCGAGGTGGAAGTACAAAGGCAAAGATGTTGTTGAATGACAGGTGAGGAATGAGTGGCGGCAACTTGAAATTAGCGGAGGTTGAGGCCTGGCGGGTAACGAGAAGAGAGGATATACTGAAGGGCAAGTTCCCCTCTCCGGAGTTCCGACAGGTTGGTGTTAGTGGGAAGTATCCAGATAACCTGGACGGTGTAACACTGTGCCAAGATGTGCTGGCCGTGCACCAAGGCATGTTTAGCCACAGGGTGATCCTCATTACCAACAAACACTGTCTACCTGTGTCCATTCATGCGAATGGACAGTTTGTTGCTGGTCATTCCCACATAGCAAGATTCACAGTGTATACAGGTCAGTTGGTAAATCACATGGGTGCTTTCACACGTGGCTCTGCCTTTGATCGTGTACACCTTCCGGGTTACAGGACTGGAGTAGGTGGTGGTGGGAGGGTGCATGGGACAGGTTTTACTCCGGGGGCGGTTACAAGGGTAGGAGCCAGAGGGTAGGGAAGGTGGTTTGGGGATTTCATAGCGATGAACTAAGAGGTTACAAAGGTTAGGTGGATGGCGGAAAGACACTCTTGGTGGAGTGGGGAGAATTTCATGAAGGATGGATCTCATTTCAGGGCAGGATTTGAGGAAGTCGTATCCCTGCTGGAGAGCCACATTCAGAGTCTGATCCAGTCCCGGAAAGTATCCTGTCACAAGTGGGGCACTTTTGTGGTTCTTCTGTGGGAGGTTCTGGGCTTGAGGGGATGAGGAAGTGGCTCTGGTTATTTGCTTCTGTACCAGGTCGGGAGGGTAGTTGCGGGATGCGAAAGCTGTTTTCAGATTGTTGGTGTAACGGTTCAGGGATTCCGGACTGGAGCAGATTCGTTTGCCACAAAGACCTAGGCTGTAGGGAAGGGACCGTTTGATGTGGAATGGGTGGCAGCTGTCATAATGGAGGTACTGTTGCTTGTTGGTGGGTTTGATGTGGACGGACGTGTGAAGCTGGCCATTGGACAGATGGAGGTCAACGTCAAGGAAAGTGGCATGGGATTTGGAGTAGGACCAGGTGAATCTGATGGAACCAAAGGAGTTGAGGTTGGAGAGGAAATTCTGGAGTTCTTTTTCACTGTGAGTCCAGATCATGAAGATGTCATCAATAAATCTGTACCAAACTTTGGGTTGGCAGGCCTGGGTAACCAAGAAGGCTTCCTCCAAGCGACCCATGAATAGGTTGGCGTACGAGGGGGCCATCCTGGTACCCATGGCTGTTCCCTTTCATCGGTGGTATGTCTGGCCTTCAAAAGTGAAGAAGTTGTGGGTCAGGATGAAGCTGGCTAAGGTAACGAGGAAAGAGGTTTTAGGTAGGATGGCAGGTGATCGGTGTGAAAGGAAGTGCTCCATCGCAGCGAGGCCCTGGACGTGCAGAATATTTGTGTATAAGGAAGTGGCATCAATGGTTACAAGGATTCCTTGAAGCTAATCCTACTCCCAACATCACCACTGCTGAAGCCCAGGCTATCCGTGATCTGAAGGCTGACCGATCCATCGTCATTCTTCCGGCAGACAGGGGTTCCACGACCGTGGTACTTGATCGTCGGGAGTATGTGGCTGAGGGACTGCGTCAGCTTTCAGACAACACCACGTACAAAGTTTGCCAAGGTAATCCCATTCCTGATGTCCAGGTGGAGCTTCAAGGAATCCTCAGAACCTTAGGCCCCCTGCAAAACCTTTCATCTGACTCCATCAACCTCCTGACCCCACTGACACCCTGCACCCCTACCTTCTACCTTCTTCCTAAAATTCACAAACCCAATCATCCCGGCCACCCCATTGTAGCTGGTTACCAAGCCCCCACAGAACGTATCTCTGCCTATGTAGATCAATACCTTCAACCCATTACATGAAGTCTCCCATCCTTCATCAAAGACACCAACCACTTTCTCAAACACCTGGAATCCTTATCCAATCTGTTACGCCAGGAAACCATCCTTGTAACCATTGATGCCACTTCCTTATACACAAATATTCCGCACGTCCAGGGCCTCGCTGCGATGGAGCAATTCCTTTCACGCCGATCACCTGCCACCCTACCTAAAACCTCTTTCCTCGTTACCTTAGCCAGCTGCATCCTGACCCACACCTTCTTCACTTTCGAAGGCCAGACATACCACCGATGAAAGGGAACAGCCATGGGTACCAGGATGGCCCCCTCGTACGCCAACCTATTCATGGGTCGCTTGGAGGAAGCCTTCTTGGTTACCCAGGCCTGCCAACCCAAAGTTTGGTACAGATTTATTGATGACATCTTCATGATCTGGACTCACAGTGAAAAAGAACTCCAGAATTTCCTCTCCAACCTCAACTCCTTTGGTTCCATCAGCTTCACCTGGTCCTACTCCAAATCCCATGCCACTTTCCTTGACGTTGACCTCCATCTGTCCAATGGCCAGCTTCACACGTCCGTCCACATCAAACCCACCAACAAGCAACAGTACCTCCATTATGACAGCTGCCACCCACTCCACATCAAACGGTCCCTTCCCTACAGCCTAGGTCTTTGTGGCAAACGAATCTGCTCCAGTCCGGAATCCCTGAACCGTTACACCAACAATCTGAAAACAGCTTTCGCATCCCGCAACTACTCTCCCGACCTGGTACAGAAGCAAATAACCAGAGCCACTTCCTCATCCCCTCAAGCCCAGAACCTCCCACAGAAGAACCACAAAAGTGCCCCACTTGTGACAGGATACTTTCTGGGACTGGATCAGACTCTGAATGTGGCTCTCCAGCAGGGATACGACTTCCTCAAATCCTGCCCTGAAGTGAGATTCATCCTTCATGAAATCCTCCCCACTCCACAGAGAGTGTCTTTCCGCCATCCACCTAACCTTTGTAACCTCTTAGTTCATCCCTATGAAATCCCCAAACCACCTTCCCTACCCTCTGGCTCCTACCCTTGTAACCGCCCCCGGAGTAAAACCTGTCCCATGCACCCTCCCACCACCACCTACTCCAGTCCTGTAACCCGGAAGGTGTACACGATCAAAGGCAGAGCCACGTGTGAAAGCACCCATGTGATTTACCAACTGACCTGTCTACACTGTGAATCTTGCTATGTGGGAATGACCAGCAACAAACTGTCCATTCGCATGAATGGACACAGGTAGACAATGTTTGTTGGTAATGAGGATCACCCTGTGGCTAAACATGCCTTGGTGCACGGCCAGCACATCTTGGCACAGTGTTACACCGTCCATGTTATCTGGATACTTCCCACTAACACCAACCTGTCAGAACTCCGGAGAGGGGAACTTGCCCTTCAGTATATCCTCTCTTCTCATTACCCGCCAGGCCTCAACCTCCGCTAATTTCAAGTTGCAGCCACTCATTCCTCACCTGTCATTCAACAACATCTTTGCCTTTGTACTTCCGCCTCGACTGACATCTCTGCCCAAACTCTTTGCCTTTACAAATGTCTGCTTGTGTCTGTATATGTGTGGATGGATATGTGTGTGTGTGCGAGTCTATACCTGTCCTTTTCCCCCCTAAGGTAAGTCTTTCTGCTCCCGGGATTGGAATGACTCCTTACCCTCTCCCTTAAAACCCACACCCTTTCATCTTTCCCTCTCCTTCCCTCTTTCCTGACGAAGCAACCGTGGGTTGCGAAAGCTTGAATTTTGTGTGTATGTTTGTGTTTGTTTGTGTGTCTATCGACCTGCCAGCGCTTTCGTTTGGTAAGTCACATCATCTTTGTTTTATATATATATATATATATATATATATATATATATACTCTTTTTTTAGAATGCAGTTTCAGGGTGGGAGTGGAGGTACTGAAATATTGAAACTTTTAATTCAGTGATGATGTTTGTGTGGAGAACTCGGTTAGAGCAATGGCTATGAAAGGACATACTTTCTGAAGGTATTTGTCTGGAACGGAGCCCTGTGTGGAAGTGAATTGTGGACGATAAGCGGATAAGCGGTTCAGACAAGAAGAGAATAGAAGCTTTTGAAATGTGGTGCCTCAGAACAGTGCTTAAGGCTGGATGTGTAGATCGAATAACTAATGAGGGGGCACTGAGCCAATTTGGGAAAAAAGAAATATATGGCACAACTGGACTTAAAGAATGGATTGGTTGGTAAGACTCATCCTGAGTCATGCATGAAGAATTGGTGGTAAGGTGGGGGTAAAAATTATAGACAGAGACCTAGACAAGAATACAGTAGGCAGATTTAAATGAATTTAGGTTGTGGTTGGCAGAGTAAATAACAATTCAGGCAGGCTACGAAAAAAATCTTACTTTTATAGTCTCACAAGAAGAGGTCCCCAGTGGTGGGACTGACTTTTTGAAACCAAATATACAGTGATGTAGATTGAGATCACAGATATCACACCCTGCACCCATTCACACTGGTGGGCCCATGTTTGCGAGTCATTGACAAAAGAAACTTCAAAATTTTGCGTGATTCTAAACAATATTTTAAAAAATCAAATTACATAGTCTGGTTGCACGGTGTAATGGATAGGTTAATAGCTTCACTTGGAGGAGGTTGTGGGTTTGAATCTTGAATTTTTGAATCTTAATTGAAATGACTTTGATAATTATTTTGGAAGTATTTCCAAAATGAGTAAATTTATAAACTGTCCACATGCCGCATGGGTAAAGTATAATGTGCATGGCAAAATGGCGCTACCCAAAACTGGCAGTGAGGCAGCTGTGGTGTACCATGGACTTTAGATGACAGGCATGAACAATGGCTGCAAAAGTGTGTGTGAACAAGTAGTTGTACAACTGTTGAACAACTGACCACCCTGATGAACTAAGGGGCTACCAACAGTGTTTCTCAACCATCATTCAGCGAATATTGCTGCATATGGGCCCCTGCAGCAGGCACATGGTTAATGCACCCAAACTAACTGCTGTTCATTGGTGACAAAGGCTGAAATTTTCAAGCCAGCACCACCACTGGACATCCACTAAGTGGCGACAGCTATCCTTTTCAGATGAATCATGTTCTATATCCATTGAACAATAACTGTTGGCTTGTATGTTGTGAAATGCCTGAAAGCATACGCCCTGTAGCAATCATCAGAAAGGTCTAGGCCAGAGGAGGAAGCATTATGATCTGGGGAATGTTTTCATGGCTTTCATTGGGTAATCTTGTCATTCTGGAAGGCAAATGGATCAACACAAGTATGCATCTATCCTTGGGGACCATATTCAGGCTTGTGAGAGGTGATCACTGGACATATACATCGTGGACAAAACAAGAAATGTGACGTCTGTAAAAGGGGTGTTCAGTAGACCAGATACCTATTATAGTTATCCTGTAAAAGCTCAAGTTCAAATACCATGTCATTTTATCTGGAAGATAAGTGGGACTGTCCTCACCAAAGTTCCAACAAAAACGACACTGTAACTATAAAAAATAAAGGAGGAAAATTGGTGAAAGCGAAAAGATAAATAACTGGCAGTGTTAAAGAAACTTTTGCCATATACAAGAAGGAATATACTGGATGGTTAGGAGTAAAATGCAGTTACTCAAGGAGATCTGGTGTGGACTATAATTATCATATGCCAGTGAAACTTAGTAGATATGCTAATATGTGAGTGTAGAACTGAATTATGCTGGAAAAATTAGTTCTAGTTTTGGCCACCAAGTGCAAATCTGGCACTGTGAATGTAAGAAAGATCATCTATACATCTCTCTTGCATGGTATGTTACAGCAACAACAACCTCATCAATAACTGCCACTAGGACAAGACATCTTTCTCTTCCAATGTGTTTTCGAATTTCAGTATTATCTTCTTTAAACCATTTAATTATGTCGGACATCTCCTCAGACATTTCAGTCGGCGATACTGCCTCAATGTGGCAGTTATTGCTGCCATTCACAAAAAACAGTTGCACTAACAGTGCACAGTCTCTCTTCTCAGTAGCAATACTGTTTAATCATGTTATGACGTGTAAGTGACAGAGTGGATGTCATAGTCTCATACAGAGCCAGATTTGCACCTGGTAACCAAAACTGAAACTAATTTTTTTCCAGCATAAATTGGTTCTGTGTTTACCAAGTTTTGCTACCATATGTTAGTTACAGCCTGCAGTGGAACTCCGTGAGTAGCTGCACTTTAATTATAACTACTCAGTATAATATTATGCATTGGAAGATCAAACTTGTATGCACTATGACAAAAGTAGATGGTTCCACACCCATGTTTATGTGTGTATTGTGCGAATTTCAAACTTAGTGTCATAGCTTTGAAGAACTAACTTGAATACATCACATATGACACCTTTGTCAGATGTTTGAACTCATTGGTAGTCTGTGATGTGAAGCAAGAGACCTGTTTGTTTCAGGATTGTGGTGACTGCCCTGTAAAGGGAGGATTGGCTTTACAGACACTTAGTCTGGAAGTCACAGCAGATGAGTCTACAGAAGTTAAGTATGCAACATGGGAGAAAAATAAACTAACCAAGAAAACTTTTGCCAATGACATTTTCATTGATGAACTTGAGAAATGGACACTGAAAGCAGTGATATACCAACATCTGAAGAAATTGCAAAAGTGAAGGGATGTTAACAGGCTGAAGAGCTTCACTGTGGTTTTGCTGAGAAATGGTGCGCCATTCATCCACAGCTTAGAAGTGGTGTGTCGTTCTGCCACTAGAAGTACAAGGATGCCTTTTGAGTAATGAACAAGTTTCAATTTTTGCAGAAGTCATGTAAGTTTCAAAACAACCACCTCTGTTGCAGTTGTAAGTGATGACATGGGGCATGACCCAACAGACGCATTGTTGGCAATGTGCAAAATTCATCAACAAGTTCGATCACAGGCAGTGAAGATCATCAGTTTCCACCGGTGCTCCTAGTCACTTCAGAAATTGTTGCCAACTGTTTGAATTGACTATAGACATTTGTGCCAATGGAGAGGATATACAGTGCTTCTGGTCATGGGTAAGGGCCTTGTGATGGAGTAGGAGGTTAACTGAAGCACCATGCTACAAAACATAATCTCTCCAGCACAACTACAACTGCAATTCAGAATGCCAATGATTTTACAAGAGTGGTGAAATCATACATATTTGCAGCCTTGATACTTTTGTCCAAACAGGCAAGTTGAAGAATTCTACCAGCAGAAAAAGAAAAATGGTCTAGCCAAACACCCTCTGTGAAAGTAATTCAGAAAACCCATTCCTGGACTCAGATGACTGAACTTGCATGAACTTTAAAGAGCAAGAAAGAAGAAATTTCATTTGTCTGGCCAAGACCTCAGAAACAGCTAGAGAATATTCAGATTCACAACCTACAAAGAGGGGTGTTTGTGGCCTGTATGTATGACTGCTACTGGTGGATTGCAGTGATTATAGACATCAGTTACGAGTTCACCACTGCCAGTGCTCACCTCCATTTCGCAATATTTTAAAGATTATGAGTGCCTCAGTTCCTATTTGTTCAGCAGGAAGCTGTCTCTCGATGTCAAAGGAAAATTGTGTTGCAGTTGAACACATTTTTAGTTCAGTGAATAGCTAGTTTCAGTTTTAAGCAGAGTGCACAAAAGTTGATTGCTTTGTGACCTGTAACTTTCACATAGATTTTGCAATCATCCAGTAATGTTTGAAAAATGTGCCTCTTTACTTATCTTCCAAAAGAAATAAAATTCTGTGTCGAATAAGAATAGGTTTTGATTTCTTGTGACTAATACGTGACAACATGTTAAAAGAAACTACTTTAATGTATGGCAAAATTTTCAATTGTTTATAAAACCTGTTCAGCTGAAAATAGAAGTTACCTTTTTCAGGGACTGTAGTGTTGTGTGGTACTAATCAAAAGAAAAAAAATACAAAAATTTTTGGGATTGTCATGAAAAAAAATCTTAGGAAAGGTGGAAGAGTACAGCAAGAGAACATTCTCACACATTTTCAAACAGTGGATATCGCAATATATTATCTTTCAAGTAAAAAATAAATAAATGAAAAAATACCTAGAACTGTTCCAAAGATGTAGCATTTTAACATTTTTCCTGAAAATAACATGTGAAGTGGTGCTCGAGGCATCATCAGCAGCTTGTATCTTAGGCCAGGTTTCTTTTTTTTTTGGACAAAAAAATGAGTTTTTTACTGTGTCCTAAATTATAACATATGTTGAATTCAATGACATTTGAGACTATGAAGATAAACCCCCTGCATGAATTGATATGGATTATGTCGGTAGTTATTAAGATATGATGAGGCTTCCAGAGGATAGACTATCATTGAGAGCTTCATGAAACCTGTCTTCAGAGTGAAGACCACAACAACAACAATTTTGCTGAGATGACGAAAAAAGATTACGTTGCTTCATTACAGCCACTTTCACTTGATGTTTTGTGTAACTATCCTGTGAGTAAAGCTCTAGCAAAGCACTAGAACATTTAGAACTTTTGCATGAAACTGATGCCATAATTTTCAACCTCTGCTGTTTGTGTTTTATCAGAGTGGCAGGGATTAAACCTCTGTTTTAAAGTGTTAACTTTCCCTTTTCAACCATGTTGAAAGAAGACAGTCAAATTTCGTACTACTGCATTATCTTATTCAGCATATCCCTTTATCCCCCCCCCAACCCTTTTTAAGCAAACATGGAAATTTTACTTACGAACTAAGACATTTCTGTAGTGTGACACAGCTGAAAGTGATTTAATCTCTATTGCTGGAAATTAATAAAAATGATTACTAAGAGAACAGTTACTTAGGTGCAATTGTGGAAAAATTCTGATATGAGCTGTAGTTTATCCACATTTTCAGATTTCTTTTCTTTTTATTTCAGATCGTAGCAAGGTTATCAACACGGAGCTATGTCTGGAGCCCAGAGACTTTGAGTATTTTAAAGTAGGTACTGAAACAACAATTACCTTTTGCCTGAAGGAGTTCAAATCACTAGTTGTATTTGCTGAAAGTGTTTCTGTCCCTGTGGCCATCAACTTTAAGGAATCTGGACAGTAAGTAACACCACAATGGATAGTAAAAGCTTTGGTATTTGCTTGATTTGTTCTTAGCTTAATTTTTATATAGATAGAATTTCAGTGAATGATGTGTGTATTGTTTAGTTTCTGATCCTGTGGATTTTGAGTTCAGAGCTGTCATTTAGGATGTATACAGAAATGAGAATGGGGCACATAAAACCTGATTATGTTTGTAATTTGTAACACAGTCTTAGCAGAAACACAAGAAGAAAATAATTCAAAAATCACTTACTTTCAGTATAATACTTTTCTACATTAATGCACTTTGTCCAGCATGTTTTACTGACTTGGTGATTCAAGAAGGTCTGTAAATTACTAATAACTTTCTGCCATAACATCATTATTAATGTTTTCCGTTAATAAATTTTTTTGTATGTGGAAGTCATTTGATGTCAAGTTTTTGGGGAAGGTGGATGTGTCAACGTGGATGTGCAAACGTCAGATTCATCAGGCTTCTCCATACCAAAAGACCCTAGTCAGGTGCAACATCCCTATGAAAGGTCCCATCCTCCCATCCCTCACCCACCCCCACCCTTCCTTACACAATCCAAGGCTCTTCTCTCTAGTTAGTCGTTAAACATTCGTCTGTGTAGTATTCAGCAGTTGATTTTTCATTTGTTGCAAGACAATCTATGAGTAGAATCCTTTTACAGCCCAGGAAACCCTGTGGCAATTTTTACAGCAGATGAAGTCAGTTTTGCTCCTTTTGCACAGAACTGTCTTTCACCCACTGGTTTGATTACTGTTTCGCTTCTGGCATGAGAAATGTGTCTGTGAATGGAGGTACAAAAAATCATTGGAAGGCATCAGTAAGCAGCACAGTTTATGTCTCATCAAGTGAAGACAGAAAAAGTATTATACATCACTTTAGTGCCTGGGCTGAGTGCTACATCTGGGATGGTGAATGGCAAAGTTTATGGAAAAATCTTTAGGTCGGAGTGCCACATACTACAAATTCCATACCAAGCGGAGTAGAAGCCCAGATGAGATTGGTCCTAGTGGTGAGGCTTTAAAGCAGCAGCAGCAGCAGTAGTGTAGTCTAGGCCAAGACTGCCTTAGTGTGGTACCTTGTGCTCTTATAGAGCCCTGGTGGGACATGAATATGCCTGCTAACCATGATTCTGCTTGGGTGTGGCACAACATGGTTGGAGCAGTGTTGACGTGTAACTGTTTCTGAGGGAATGCCAGCTAGTGTTGTTATGATACTGCAGAAGCAACTACTTGCAGGGGTTGCACCTGTTATGTTTGGTAGAGCAGTGCTGCATGAGCCAGAAATTGCTGGCTTGGGCTGCATGATGTGTGACATAGGAGAATTTTGCACATAGGAGAATTTCAAACCTTATGACGGAGGAAATTTGCTCTCCTTCCTCAAACTGGGAAAGGTCGAAGCATCTTTACATGTTTACAGAGCATCACAATAATGAGCTGTGTAGAAAAGATTTTGGATGGAATGCTCAGCTGTCCCCTGGTCTGAATCAGAGCACATGGGTCCTTACCTCCAGTCAGTGTAGGTTAGAAGTAACATTGAATGTTGGATGGAATGCTCAGCTGTCCTCTGGTCTGAATCAGAGCACATGGATCCTTACCTCCAGTCAGTGTAGGTTAGCAGTAACAGTGAAATCTTGACAACTAGACCACCCTGGAGACAATTCATGAAGACAGACAGCATTTAATTACAAACATTCGTCATATAAGAAACACGGTTGACATTAGTTGGAAGCATAATATTCTAGCACTTCACCATTGATGTGGCTTCCATGCTTGTCTATCTTTATTCATTTGTTGTTACTATGACAATACTTTCTAGACACCAAATTTGAGCAGTTAGGGCACAGGTTTCACTGGTGGTGTCCTTTCAAGGAAGTTTTTAAATTTAACCCTCTTTGACAATGCCGTTAATAGTATAACATTCACAACAAGGACGCCAGTGCGGTGCTCCTTACTTGTTGACAGTTTTGTAATTTTTTTTCCTTCTCTAATTATGCAACAGAAACTCACCCTTGCAACTCCCAGGAAACTGGCCTGAAGAGACTAGTTGAACTGTTCTCATCTTTTGTTTAACTCATATGTCTCAGGACCACGTATTTGTTTCAAAGTTGTCATTGTTCCTGCATTTAAGGGACATGTACATGCTGAACATCTTTAAGTGCTTTAGTCACAGGTCTACCCTGGGATAGACAGAGTGCATATGATTCAGTTTTATAAAGCTTTTGTGTGATCTTCAGTAGATACAGAAGCACAGTGTATGGACCGGAGTGGCCTATAGACCTCAAGGCCTTTGAAGTAGTCTGCCCTGAGAGAATTATGCCAGCCACAGTTGCCTACAGTGCCAGTCTCATATCTAGCCTCTCCAGTGAGACTGAAGGGCTGTCACTTACCTTTTGGTGGTAATGCCTTAAGTGAATATATTGTTTGCTGTTCAAAAATTACTACCGTACCAAACCTTTGCAAGTGCTGGTATAAAGTCAGTTTTCATTAATTGCTCTCAACTGCTGCCTTGCTTACTCATTCAACATTACAGCTTGTCTGGAAAGTCTAAAATAGCAGGAAAATCGAACTGACTGACTGGAGAAATAGGTTAAACTCTCAGGAAATTCAGAAATACTTTGGTGGGGAGTTGAACTGTTCATTTACAGAAAGAAATGTACTAAGCTATTTTGCTACAAATTTCTCTGAGATTTTGCTTTGGAACCAGTTGTTTGTGGAGTCACAAAAAACAAGATGAAGAAATGTATTGAATTGTTGTAGCATTTGTTGCTCAACTGTAACTACCTCTCAAGCAATTGCTGACCATAGGAATGTTCATTATCATTTGTGGCTTCTTGGGGACCAGATTTGTTTCCCATTGCATGATTGTGAGTGTGACAGAGTGTAACATGTGCATGAGAATTTATCATTTAGCAGTGAATTCGTCATTTACCATAAGCAAAGAAGGATTGTTTGATTAAAGTAAATATATAAATATACAGGGTGATTATAATTAAAGTTCCAGTTTCAAAATTCTGTCAAAAAGAGCCACTGCTCACAATGTTATCAAATTTGAATGGAATATTAATATTACTGAAAAAGGGGGAAACTTAATGGGAAAAAAAACAGAAATTTTATCACTAGGTGGAACTGTAAGCAACAGACTATCCAAAATAAAAGATGTGGGATACACAGTTGTTCCACAATTTCCATCTGAGATGCTTGGATTCTCTCAATGCACATACTACTGTTAAAGCTCTTTTACAAGAGTGGTGACTGTGTGCCAGCTCTGCAGAAGTTCCAGGCATTGAAGGATATGAAAAAAGGTAGTCTGATAACTGCCAAGGGTCTGGAGAAAATGATCATGAAATTTGAAAAGACTTTTTCCTCTGAAGTGTAGAGTGGCAGAGGAAGGGAAACAATTAATCCAACATCAGTAAAAGGTGCAGCCACAGCATTGCAAGGAGGAATCGTGTCGTGGTGTGCAAACATGCAGTGCTGGGGAATTGCCCAAACTGTTGACATGCATGTGAGCATGGTGCATACATTTCTACGAAGCGTCCTGCATTACTATCCATAATAAATTATCCATGTTTAGGAGTTGGTTAATGCTGACCTACCAGTAAGACACAAATGTTGTCTCAAGAATTTCTTGCTCGCATGGAAGTAGACAGTGAGCCTGTGAACAGATGAACCCCATTTCCATATCCAGGGACATGTCAATATGCAGAATTTCAAAATACAGGCAACAGAAAATCCACTTTGAGATACACCGGTACCATTTCATTCTGCACAGGTAACTGTTTTTTGCAGACCGATGGCATTGTTTGTCGTAGGGCCATATTTTTTTAAGGAATGGGTCCTGCAAGTCGTATTACTATACCATTTCTGGTATGTACTATGAGAGGCTTTTGTGCACCAGCATCATTCCAACCCTTCAACAGTGTGGATGTGCGGTTAGGATCATTATGCAAGATGCAGCTCATCTGCATATTGCACAGCCTGTGAAGCAGCTGCTGTAGAGGCATTTTGGAAAGGATAGAATTATCAGCCATCATTATACTGCCTGGCTGTCCAGATCACACAGTATTAATCTATATGACTTCTGGGTGTGAGATTATCTGAAAGATGCAGTGTGTTCAGTGCTCCGATTACAAACATTGTGCAATGCATTCTGAATGTGATCCCTGAGACACTCCGATCTGTTGTGAAACATACTTTTGTGGTGGAAAACAGTGGACACCATCTTGAACAAGTCATACGCCAGTCTTTTAACAATTAGAAACCGGTACCAGATTGATTTATTTATGGCTTTTGGCACCAAGGCAATTAAAAATCAATTTCATTTCTGCTACTTATTGGTTTTGACCTTAGGACAATTAAAAACTGATTTTTTTCCATCCAGTGTGGTACAATCTTCGTTGGTGGAACGGCTTACCTTATTAACAGTGCCATAGGTATTGAATGCCAAACTTGTGCAATCATGCACATTACCAGTACAGTGCGCAGCTCACACCATAGCTGTCATATTGCAATTCATCTGTCACTTGTAGATGTACCCATTTATGTTGTGATATTTAGAAAGCCATCTAGTGGTAAAATTTTTCATTAGATTTTTTCATTTCCATAAACTTTCCCCATCTTTGATAATATCCTGTTCAAATTTGACATTATTCTTATGGCATTTTGAAACTGGATCTTTAATTATAATCACCCTCTATGTCCATTTTGGAACATACATCTTGTGAAGATTGAATAGTCAGGCTTCTGTTCTTTTTTACTACTTTTAGAGCAAAATAATACTTTGCCAAGTTTCTTGCAGTGTCAAACGTCAAGTTAACAATGACCATAGTGGGAAATTTGTCCAGTTTGATACATGATGAATTGTTACCATCAAAGTTTATTAATATTACACCTTCCTGTGACAGCACTTCAATGTGAGCATTTCTCATATACTTGAGATTACCATACAGTGACATGGCATAGTGTACATTGTTGACAGATAATGGTAACAGTGAAATTTCCAGGGGCGGGAAGAGATTGCAGTTTTGAGAGTTGTTGATGAAACTGAAAAGCAAACTATTGCTCATTGTCACTGTTTTAGTATGTAGCTAATGGTTTAGCTATAAATCTCCTGATCAGTACAGTCACAACATCAAAAGTAATTTTTTTTTCTGTTCTGTTTGTGGACTCTCATTAGTTTTATCAATTATGCTGAAAAATTCCTGCAGCCTTCAATTCTGTCTGAACTTGGAGCGATGACTAATATGAGATATCTCAAAAAACTTCATTTGCAGCCATAAAAAATGGTAAATGTTGAATATGCATTCACAAACACCAAAAATTAGCCCAGAAAAATTTGAAATGTCAATCTGGAAAAACTTGAAAATCTCATGGAAGGCTCTGGATGAAACAAAGTCACTAACTTTGAAGAGGCTGAAAATATTCAAATTTTATTGATTACAGGAGAGATTGCTTTCTTGTATATGTTTTCAGCTGTGATTTATAATTTTTTTTTAAATTAATGCTGGAGCTGCATCTCAGTATTCACAAGTGGATACTCTTAGCTGCTATGTGCTTTTTATTGGTCATTTATTCAAGATCTATGTACCAAATAAGTTTACTATATTTTGTAGAGAGTTATATGCAACCATGTGCACACCTGGTTCAAGTCACCTCCAGACTATACAGGGCATGTGCTGATCAGTGCAGACTACATAGGTGAGCCTTCTTCATCTACAAACTATGGGGAAGAGTGTTGTACTGAGTACATAGTATTTAGGGAAGTGATTTATGGCCAAGGAAGCAGGTGCTGGGAATCATATGCTTCCCTACAGTCTATAATCTTATTTGTGTAGAGCCATGTATCAGCGAGAATACCAGAAGCCACAGCAGATGGTGTCAGCTCTTCGGCCTTGGCCTTCCATTCACTTAGATGAGAGAAGTCGTCCTTCCTAGTCTCTGGATACAATACACACAGCTTCTGTTCCAGCAAGAGGACTGTCTAACATGTGATGCTCTTGGTGGTAGTTTTCATGTGTAACATTTTAAATGATAGCTCTTTATGTCCAGACAAGACATCAGCAATTAGTTTACCACCCATTTTCACAGACATAGAGATGATTGTGGAGTAAATTTTAAGATTTTTTGAAATGTCTCTTGTGCTCTATAATTTACTAGGGAGTATGTCTTAGTGTATTAAGAGAATGTGGAACATATCTTTTTGAATACCTCGGGTGTAAACAGTGATAAGAGACAGTCAATGAAAAACAGAGCTATTGCATATAAAACATGATACGTGAATGCAATAATAGCAACTTTTGCGCGTAAATAGTGGTAATTGCCAGAAACGTGGGTGCTGGCTGTACAAGGGCTATCCAGAAAATGACAGATTTTGAAATTAAACAATTAACAATATGGGAAAATCAAATTTTATTGTATATGTTTTGAAGATGCACTCTTAAACTATTTTTCTGCTTAATTGCCATTCAAACCGAGGCACTTATCATACTGTGGCACAAGTTTTTCAGTACCATTTCTGTAGAAATCTGCTGCCTGCAATCACAACCACTGGTTTATACCAGCATGCAGTTTGTCATCAGTATCAAAACACTGTGTTGCAAGACATGTCTTTATCCTGGGAAGAGATGGTAGTTGCTTGGCACCAAATCTGGGCTGTGTGGTGGACAATGAAACACCTCTCATCCAAAATCCCGTAGGAGATCACAGGTATGACTGACTGTGTGTAGATGTGCATTGTGAAAAAAAAAAGTACTTGTTTTCTCTGACATTTGTTTTGTATTGCCCATCTTAACTTTGTCATTGTTGGACAATACCTCTCTGAGGTAAATGTCATACCTTATTCAAGGAAATAAATGAGAATCACTCCCTTGAGTTCCAAAACACAGTAGCCATGATGTTTCTTGCTGTCATCATTTGCAAGCAGTTCCTTGTTTTCTGGGAGAATTTGTGTGTCCCCATTCCATCAACTTAACTTTTTGTTCCACAACTGACATGCTTTGGTCAAGTCTCATTTCCAATTACCATATGATCAATAACTTTGTTACCATTTTTCTCATAATCTTTGAAGAAGATCAGCACTTTAGCCAGTGTGTGGTCTTCCACTAGGATTTTGAGAACCCACCTGGCACAAAATTTGTTGTGACCAAACTTCTCCTCCACAGTTTCATGCACCAATCTCTGTGAAATCTGGGGAAAATCTTGCAAAGGTCATGACACGATGTTTTTCATGAACTTTTTTGGTGATTCTCATCACTAGTTCGTTATTCACAAGACTAGGCCTACTGCTGCGATCCTCATCATGAACATTGTTACAGCCATTTTTAAAATCTATGCACCATTTCCTCACCCAGCTTTCACTCGTTATTTCTTTTCTGTACGCATCACAAGGGTTGTGATAAATTTCAATTGGTTTGCAATTTTTTGCCAACAAAAACCTAATCACAGGATGCACCTCACAAGTGGTGGGATTTTCTGTTGTAGTGCACATTTGAACATGTCACAGAAAGCAAAGTAGCAGAGGAACAGACCATATGCTACCACCACTGGATGCATACTGAGTATAGGAACATTATGGCACCAACATGGCAGCTGTAGCCCTGCCCACTGCAGCTATAGACCAAAATGTCTGTCACTTTCTGGATAGCCCTTGTAGTAATGTGTGTGGTTTCGTGCTAGGAAAATGTATTTCAGGGTCGATTTGTACAAATCTGAGGAGGATAACTATGACTCAGATAAAGATCCTGAACACAAATGCTCTTCGAAAGCCATTAGTATTCAGGTAAGGGTGAATAATCCTTTAAGCAAGTAAACCACGTTAAGCTGTGACCCTTAACATTGTTTAAATGAATTTATTTGACAGTGTTATGGCTGCAGTTACAAGGATCATCCTTAATGTCATAGATTACATTTTGAGGTTGTTATACGTCATTATTTCAAAACTTGGTAATGCAAATCTTAGAATCATAAAGTGAAACAATTTAGACCTTTTAAATTTGTATTTTGGAGAGGTTTCACAGTAATGTTTTGATAAGTGGCCCAGCAAGTAAACAGTGATAAGTCAATGGTAATTCTTGTTAAGTGCAGTCAGTTTGCAACTGAACAATGTTAAGCACCCATTGAGATATTTTTAAGAATAAAATTTTGAATATATTTATGATTTTAAAGCTATGTCATTACTGAAGAATTACTTGACAACAGTGACTTATCTGAATTAAAAAATCACAATGGCTGTCGTTGATATATCTTATGTATGACATTTTATTGAAACTTTGCTGTGCAATTTCTCAACACAACCAACTTATCCCTTACCTTGTTTACAGCTAGGGTTTCATTTGTGCATTTGCTCTGTTATGTGTTCAAGTTCTAATAATATTTTGGAAAGATGACCATGTTTACAATTTTAACAGTTTAAGTGAGGCAATGAAAACGATTGAATGCAGTTTTAACTGCATTACTATTTTATGCACTTTAAAATGTTATGTGCTTTAACCACATTCTTACCCCCCACCCCAACAATTGAAAGTTTAAAGGAACTGGAGGAGGAGGAGGAGGAGAAGAAGAAGAAGAAGAAGAAGAAGAAGAAGAAGCACCACAACCACATTCTTCTCAGAATATTTGAGGCAAGCTTGCTAACAAGCTTGCCATTGAGGTAGCTCCCTAAATCCTAAAAAGAGAGGGGAGGTCAGTGCGAATGAGAGGGTGAACATTGTAATGCAGACTTTAGACTATAGCACAGATTGAATTTCTGCCTCATTGTATTAAGGTCATTCAAACTGAGCATCTACAGACTTGTCACAGAACAGAAGGGAACATCACCATAACATCACATTGCCCTGTTTATATAACTGTAAGTGTGAGGTTATGAGATAGTATACGTCTTGTAAAAAGTTTGGTGAGTTGCAACTGCCTGAATAGCTCAGTCAGTAAGAGCATTGCACATGATAGGCAAAATTTTGGGTTTGAGTCCCAGTCCAGAATAGAGTTTTAACCTGTTAGGAAGTTACAAAACAGCACACACTCCATTAAAGAGTAAAAGATTCATTTTGGAAATAATAATTTGGATGACTTTTTTGCTACAACACTTCTGCCAGTCAGCTATACATACAGGATTGACTAACTGCAATTTTTTCTCCCTTCAAACATTCATAGTTGGATTTCATCAGAGAAGTGGTGCCATGTTAAATTTATATTAAAATGATGTTAATTAATTCAGAACTGGGTTTTGATATAAGTAATTGGATGCTTTCTGTTTAAAATTGTCTCTGTCAGAAGGTAATGTCTAACATTTCTTCATTTTTTTCCCTCAGGCCAGTTGTGTTTATGATAAGCAATAAACCAACATTTGAGGCTCATTTTGTTCTTGCAACTTTATCAACTGACAGTGACTCACAAAGCCAGACATCACAAAAATCGAAAAGTTCTGTGAAAGAACACAAGAAACAAGACAATGCTGCTGCAAAAGCTAAAACAACACAACCCAGTAGCAATCAAAACAGCACTCAAGAAGTGCTGCTCAAGCAGAGTGCCGTGGTGGATCCTGTTGTGGCACCAATTGAAAATGGTATTGCATTTATTTTTTCTTGCAACGTAGTTTCAGATGGTTCAAATGGCTCTGAGCACTATGGGACTTAACATCTGAGGTCATCAGTCCCCTAGAACTTAGAACTACTTAAACCTAACAAACCTAAGGACATCACACATATCCATGCCCAAGGCAGGATTTGAACCTGCGACTGTAGTGGTCGCGGGGTTCCAGACTGAAGCGCCTAAAACCGCTCGGCCACAACGGCCGGCACAACATTGTTTAGTAGAAGGCAATCACAACCTTAAATTTCTTTGAGTGGTAAATGTAATTTATTGTAGTGACCATAGGAAACAAAGAGGATACTAAGTCATTAAAAATGGTGTCACTGTGGTTGTCATGGAAGATCTAATATAGAAAAATTGTTAGGAGATGAATAGGTTACTTATGAATGCAAAAATAAGGTTGGGAATCCATTAGGCTAATCTTTGCAATTTAAGCGTGTTGTGTTTGTTTTGCTATTCAGTTGATTATAGATGTTTCTTTGCATGTTTATCAAATGTAACAAAAACATGGATATCTATAGATGTCACCTGATACTTGCCAAATTAATATGTGTAGTACAAATGTTTAGGGTAGTGCAGGCTAGTCTTATATCAGTGCAGTGCATGTTGAAGAAAAATAATCAATTCAAGTGTGCGGCTGGTCCCGGCGGAGGTTCGAGTCCTCCCTCGGGAATGGGTGTGTGTGTTTGTCCTTAGGATAAGTTAGGTTAAGTAGTGTGTAAGCATAGCGACTGATGACCATAGCAGTCAAGTTCACACACATTTGAACATTTTAATCAATTCAGGGTTGTATTAAAAATAAAAATGAGGATTAGTTTTTTGTAGTTATTTCTTTTGGTATCTGTTAATTGCTTTAAAAAGTGTCTTTATGGCATTCCGGTCTAAGATGCTGGAGTTGGTGGTCTTGTGTGCATCAGGCATGCTTGCTTGTGTGTGTGAATGGTGTGTCTGTCTCTCTTTTACTGATGAAGACTAAGGCTGAAAGCTTTATGTAAGTCTCTTTTAATTGTGCCTGTTTGCAACTTGTGTGTACTTTTTAAGGTATGTAGCCATCTGTCTTTTTCTACATTGTTGATATTCCTACCTGGAGTTTCCATTGTTTGATATGATTATGGCATAATTTCAGGCTTCAAGAAACATTTACTTTTTGCGCCGCAGGTGGTGAGAAATCCTATGAACGTTATGCTGTGGAGATGTACAATAGATGTTAAGCAATTAACTGAAAAGAAATTTAAAAATATTTTTATATTTATAATGGCTAATGATCTTTTACATGAATATTTGAAAACCCAGACACTTGTGGGAGCAATACTGGCTGAGATATAGTCACTTGTTTGCCTCCATGCCTGACATGGTGCAGAGTGAGTGTGAATTTCTGGTGACTTTGAGCTGTTATGTCTTGGGCAATGTTTTGTTGAAAGAAATGAGATTTAACCATCTTGTGCAATTTTATGCATTCTCTTAAGAATAATAATGAAAGGAATTTTATGAGCCATATTCAGCCAAAAAATTTGAGACAAAATCATCTGAAAAAATAGGTGCCAGAGAAAGTTCAGAATTTGTTTTTTTCTGTCTCATGGGCTAAAGGTATGGGGAACATGAAACTTGACATGTAGTAATATTAGAACACAGAGGTTCTCAAATATAAAGTTTTGTTTATGTACCATTTTCCAGTAGCGAATGAATGAAGTGCAAAGTTGACGATTGTGTAAAAAGATAAAAATGCAGTCTCTTTGAGCTCATTTTGCAAAAAATTTTGTTCTATAAAACTTTCAAAACTGGACTCATTAGGAAGAGCATACTTTTGATTATCCAATGTAAGCTAACAATGCTAGACATTTTGAATCAAAGTTGGGCACAAAAATTGTAGCATGAAAAAAAATCTGAGCTTCGGATTCTTATATCTCACAGAATAAATGTGTACTGATCATAAAGCTTTATATATAAAAGGTCGGTATCACCAGGTTGTAGAATACAAAATTTCATTCACCTACTATTTTACAATAATCTACAAATTTGACAAAAATATGAGAAATTTTGTTAGAAAGAGGAAATAGAGTATATGCGACACTTCTTTTACAAATACTGTTTTCTATTAAAGCTTCAAAACTGGTCTCATTCGAAACAACATGTTTTAAAAAAAAAAAAAAAAAAAAAAAAAAAAAACCCAGAGCAGTGGGGCAGTGGGTTTAATTTCCAACAGGGGCTAACAATACTGCATACATTGAAACAAACTGACGAAAAATCACACTGTGAATAAAATTTTTATTTTGGCCTGTCATATCTCGTAGATTAAAGGTGTGATAAACATGAAACTGTGGACACAAAAGCTTAGGTTTTCCAATGTAAAATATCATTCTCATACCACTTTCTAAATTTCTACAAAATCAGTTGAAACCTGATTTTCATAAAAATTGCTGAAATATATAACACTGAATTAGGATTCCATAATTAATATGAAACAATTTAATGCTGGAAAGAGTATGTTTTCAGGCATTCGGAAAATCATATTCAGTCGGCACTAACAGTACTTGACAATGACGGACAAATTCGGCGAGATGTACCATGGAGACAGGTTGTGTTACAGCAATCTGTTGCCCATGTTTAATTGTGTGTGGTTTTGTTTTCAAATTGACAACTAATATCTCACTGTGTTGCATTGGACCACAGTGACAGTGTCACTGCCAGTTCAAGAACATGAATCCCATCACCATAGGGGCCATGCCCAGTAGCTGTACAGTACTAGCTACAGGTAGGTTTCTTTATCCAGGTTCCCAAGCTGGTAATCCAGTTTCCTAATTTAGGTTTCAAAGCCTCGTTATGGTACCTGTCTGCTTACAAAGCCATTTGCTAAGTACTTATCTCTGATTCTCAAATATATGGGCATATGTCATATAGGCGGTGATCAAAAAATAATATCAATTTTGATTTTAAACTTCTCAACATTGCAACATTATTGACATATTAACAGAACAAAATGGCACACTAATAAAATACATGCCTCCTCGAGGCCAAGCTCATTCATTTTATTGACCTAAAAGCTAGGATGCATTTTGCATACCAATACGACACCTCATTTCGAAGCTTCCCATTTCTTTAATATCAACATCTGGCCGAGAGTATGTTTCCAGAAATTGGACTGCAGAAAGTGGCTCAAAAAGTTTGAAAAATGTAAGTTTTAAAGGAAACAGTATTTGTAAAACAAGTGTTGAATATACCCTATTTGTAGTTTACTGGAAAATAATAGGTGAATGAAGTTCAGTCTACCATCTTACCGTATATAAAGTTTCATGTTTAGCATGTGTTTACGAGATATAAGAATATGAGGTTTACAGTTTTTCATGCCATGGTTTTTGCACCTAATTTTGATTCAAATTGTCTAGCATTGTTAGTCCGTGTTTGGCAATCAAGTATGCATTTTTTGGTGGTTAAAACCATTATCTTTCTAATGAGCCAAAAGTTTTATAGAACATAGTTTTTTTGCAAAATCAGGTCAAAGATACAGCATTTTTGATCTTTTTACAAAATCTTTCTCTTTGCATTTCATTAATTGGAAAGTGGCACGTAAACAAAACTTTGTAGTTGAGAATCTTGTGTTGTTAGATTAGAACATACCAAGTTTCACGTTCATCATACATTTAGTCTCCGAGATATGAGAAGGCAAACTTCTCCTTTGTTATTTTATTATAAATTAGCTGTCAGGGCTGAACCAGAAGCTTTAGGATATTCTTCAGAAGTCTACAGTCTGTAAAGAAAATTTTATTGTAGACTCATCAATGTGTGATAAATGTGGAAGGATGACATTTCTTTTGCCAAATTTTTCTTCCATTTTCCAGGACCAAATCCCTTCTCTTTCTATCTTCTTGGTTGTATCGCTAAAAGTCTGAATCATTGTCAGCAGTATTTCTGAATCAGAAAGAGAAACAGACACAATGTAGAAATAGGCCTCATTCATTTACCAGTGGGTGCTGATTTTGTCATTGTTTAAGGGAGGAAATGTACACATGTAGTCTTCTTGCCATGCAAGCTTTCATATAGCCCACACTTTCTTTTGCATCTTTGTGATTTTAGATCAAAAATAATTGTTGATATGTGTAGTATTTTTGATAAAGATAAGTAAAGTCAAGTAGGTATCATATTTTGATTTTTTTTAATTATTATTTTTTATATAAATATATACTGTTCAGTCTTAACCTGCAAAGAATTTTATTTCATGCATTCACAGATGGCTACTTTTGAATGTTGGCTCTTCTTGCTCCATCCCCACATATACCATTTGATGTGAAATATCTAGTTGTAAAATATGTTATGCATAGACTGCATGTAACTGCAGACTTACAATACACCATGCACAGGGTGCAAGCCTACAGATGAATGCAGTCTGTACACACCTGCATCTTAATGCATACTTTATTTTATGGTTAGATAGTTCATATTATATGGACAAATAGTCATTTGTAAAGACAAAATGTAAAAAAAAATGGATAAAACAACTTTGTGATTGATCGGTTACAGTGCCAGAGCGCAATGCTATCATTGTGCAGTTAGTCATACTAAACCAGGCTGTAGATACATGAGATGCATTTGCAGTTGTGAATACAAACAACCATCAGCTGCATAAGGGAATGATGGCAAGAAAAATTTGTGCCGGCCCGGGACTGGAGCACAGATTTCTCGCTTTATGCGAGTGGTCGCCTTCACCACTTTGGCTATCCATGCTCGATTCATGGCCCGAACCAAACTTCCATATGTCATCGTTCCTGTGCCATAACATGTACGTGTAGACACATTATGTAATTCCTGTACAGGGGAGAACATTTTGATTGAAAGTTCGTGCCTGGTATCAGTGGATAAATGTGATATTCTATCATTCTTCTTAACAACATGGGCATTGCTGCATCAAAGCTCTACATGTGCATTCAAAACAAGAAACTGAGCTTGCATGTTCTGCTAACAGTAGAACTACAATTGCTTGGCAGTTATGTCAATAGAAATGTAGACTGGACAGTATAAGAAAGTCTTGTACTTACCTCATAGAGGAGACATTGAGTCACAGAGAAGCACAATGAGCAACTGCTAAAATATTTAAGCTTTCAGACAAAAGTCCTTCTTCTGAGTTAGAAATCGTACACACTGTGTGTGTGTGTGTGTGTGTGTGTGTGTGTGTGTGTGTGTGTGTGTGTGTGTGTGTTTTCTATTTTGGAAAAATGTTATCTGAAAGCTTAAATATTTTAGCAACCTTTTTTGATTGTGCTTGTCTGTGACTCCAACACTTCCTCTATTTGTTGAGTAGCAATATGTTGTTGTTATTGTTTTCATCATCTTCAGCCCAAAGACTGATTTGATAGCGCTCTCCTTCCTACTCTATCCTGTGCAAGCCTCTACATCCCTGCGTACTGTATTCATCTCTTGGTCTCCCCTTAAGATTTTTACACCCCACACTTCACTCCAATACTATGTTGGTGATCCCTTGACATCTAAGAATGTGTCCAGTCAGCTGATGTCTTTTTCTAGTCAGGTTATGGTACAAATTCCTTTTCTCCCCAATTCTGTTCAGTACCCCATCATTAGTTACATGATCTACCCACCTAATCTTCAGCATTCTTCTGTAGCATCTATTCTCTCCTTGTCTCAACTGTTTATCATCCACATTCCATGCACGGCCTCACTCGGTACAAATACTTCTGGAAAAGTCTCCCAAACACTTAAATCTATGTTTGACATTGACAAATTTCTTTTCTTCAGAAACGATTTTCTTCCCATTGCTAGTCTACATTTTATATCCTCTCTACTTCGGCTGTCATCAGTTATTCTGCTGCCCAAATAACAAAACTCATGTCCTGTTTTAAGTGTCTCATCTTCTAATATGATTCCTTCAGCATCACCTGGTTTAATTTGACTAGATTCCATTATCCTTGTTTTGCTTTTGTTGATGTTCATGTTATATCCTTCTTTCAAGACGCTGTCCATTCCATTCAACTGCTCTTCCAAAACCTTTGTTGTATCTGACAGAATCACAGTGTCATCGGCAAACTTCAAAGTTTTTATTCCTTCTCCCTGAACTTTAATTCCTGCTCCAAATTTTTCTTTTGTTTCCTTTGCTGTTTGGTCATTGTACAGATCGAATAACATTGGCAATAAGCTACAACCTTGTCATACTCCCTTCTTAACCACTGCTTTCTTTTCATGCCCTTCAACTCTTCTAACTGCTGTCTTGTAAATAGCCTTTCACTCCCTGTATTTTACCTCATCTACCTTCAGTATTTAAAAGAGAGTATTCCAGTCAACATTGTCAAAACCTTTCTCTCTGTCTAGAAACATAGGTTTGCCAATCCTTAACCTATATTCTAAGACGTAGGGTCAGTATTGCCTCACCTGTTCCTACATTTCCCCAGAATCCAAACTGATTTTCACTGAGGTCATTCTACTCCAAAGAATTTGTGGTAGTATTTTGCAACTATGACTTATTTAACAAGTAATTTATAGGTCATCACCCATTTCTGTAATATTCTATAATACTTCCTTCAAGTTCATCTCCTTTGTATGGACACACTGTAGTAATATTCACACTTTGGAATTGTAATTATTACATTCTTCATTAAGTCTGAGGTTATGTCTTGGCTGGCTCTCCTAAGACTTTCTGTAGTTCGGATGGAATGTCGTCTACTCCCGGAGCCTTGTTTCAACTTTAGTCTTTCAGTTCTCTGTTGAATTCTTCTTGCAGTATCATATCTCCCTTCTCATCTTTATCTGTGTCCTCTTTCTTTTCTATAATATTACCTTCAAGCTTATCTCCATAATATAGACCCTCTGTATACTTCTTCCACCTTTCAGCTTTCCCATCTTTGCTTAGGACTGGTTTTCCATCTGAGCTCTTGATATTCATACATCTGCTTCTAGTTTCTCCATAGGCCTCTTTAATTTTCCTGTAGGGGGTCTCTGTTTTTCCCCTAGTGAAATATGCTTCTAAATCCTTACATTTGTCCTCTAGCCATACCTGCTTAACCATTTTTCAGTTCCTGTCAATCTCATGTATTAAACATTTGTGTTTCCTTTTGCCTGCTTCATTTGCTTTATCCTTTCTTCAATAAAATTCAATATATCTTGTTTTGTCCAAGGATTTCTATCACACCTTGTATTTTACCCTATTTGATCCCCTGCTGCCTTCGGTATTTCATCTCTCAGAACCACCCATTCGTCTTCTACTGTATTCCTTTCCCCTGTTCTAGTCAACTACTTCCTAATGTTCTCTCTGAAACACTCAACCTGGATAGATTGAAAACCAGGTTATTGAGTAGCAATATATCCTCTTCAGATTGTTGTTACTCCGTCCTGGACTTTCCATGGTTCAGATGTGTTGTACTGTTATATGTGTAAAGTAGGAGAGCAATATATTGTATATTTGAAGGAAAATACTGGATCATAGTTGTGATTTTTAACATCCGTTTGCATCATAGTAATTTTAAGCAGCTTTAGGAAAACACTGAAAATCTGTTTAAGGATTGGAAGTCAAGGCCTTCCAAATAGGAACAATCTTGTTTTAGTTTTGCAGCTTCTCCCTTTGTCTATGATTCATTAATACTTTCTCAAACATATTTTAATATGTGTACTCCCTATTCTCTCTTCTGCAGATTCATTACTTAAAAAGACTCTGTATTACAGGACAATCAGCACGTGATGAAGCACTGGGAGCTGAAGAAATTTTTGAAATGTTCTGTGATGACACAGAGCCAGCAGAGGGCTGCTCACAGGTGTACACTGCAAATAACCAAAGATCGAAAGATGTTCCATCTTCCAGCAAAACAGCTATGAAAAGGGACATAGCTAACAGAGATTGTGAAATGGATGTCGACGAAAACATGGATGTTCTTGACAATCGTGAAAGTTGTGATACCTTCTACAGTAGAAATAGCTGTACTTATCAGACTAGTAGACTACCGACAAGATTGTCTGATTGTGAAGATGATATGGTGCCCAGTTCCCCACCTAGTAAAAAAGCACGTTATGTTTTCAAAAAGTGCTTTGAAGCTACATTTGACCCACAAAATATTCCAGGGCATGATATTGTTCTTGCAGATGATTCTGCTGGTGAAAGTGACTGATTTCGTGTCAGTAAGACTGCAAAGGTGCCTGAGACGTGATAATTTATCTCAGGTTGACAGTCAAACATGCTGTATTTTTGTATTATAATTGTGAATATAATTTGTTTCTTTTACAAATTGTTGAAATTGTGAACACTCTTTGTACTATTTTTCAGTTATTTAGTTCAAAGTCAATTTTTAAATGAAATGTCTGTAATAGTGACTTTCAAATTAGTTTAGTTTGACACAGTGAACATTCTTTGAAAATGTAGTCTTCCTTGGCAAATTTGATTGATGAAATCTTCTTGGCCTATCAGTCGAGTTGTAGCATCATTTCACCTCAAGATGACAAATTTGAAACTTGTCAAAATGTTGTGGCAACATGACATCACAACTCGGCAGATAAACCTGGAAGATTTCATCGAAAAACATTAATTTTGTTAAAGGTAAGGTTGATATATACCATTAGTGCAAAATTATTTTGTTGTTGTTGGTTTCTCTCATCTTTAAGTTTTCATGTGCCCCATCATGAAATGCTATTGCATAATTTGGATACTGAGTATTTGTGAGTGAAGTGTTTCTGAAATAAGATACTTTTTACTTCAATATGAACCTTCTTTAACTATATTTACTGTGTTGTTTTTCATAACCTCTTAACCATTTAAAATATGTTTCCCTAAACCTTATAAAGGTCCATTAAGGGGACTTGTAGGTGAATAACTGCCAAATTCTCTGTAGTTTACTGAACGAGAAAAAGTTTACTTCCATGAAAATGGACCACAGAAAGTACCAAAATTAGAGGAATGTAAAAGTGCCTGCACGCACCACAATGTCCCCATGGCACACAGTCAGCTCTGTTAAAAATAAAGTTTTACTCTCATTTCTTTCATTTTTATGACTTTTTAGTCTGTAAGTAGGATAACCTGCAAAGATTTTACAGTTGCTTATCTTTTGTTTATGTAGAGAGTTTAGTCATTGTTTGCTGTTGTTTTGGCGCAAATATTTTGTTTACAGCAAAGCAATTGTATGCGTGAGTTTCTTACTGTGTGCATGAGTTTCTTAATTCACTTGAAAGTAATGGGAAAAATTAAGAAGTTCAGTGTAAAACAACATAAATTTTATGGAAATTGGTTCATCAAATGGATTAACTCTGCTAATACTGAAATACAATGTAACACAACACTTGAATCCCCTTCAATTACTCCACATGCTTCGAAGCTAAAACTAAAGTATGTGGACAATGGGCTTGATAGTATTAGTGTTGAGACACCACCTATTTATTCAGTTAGAGGTGCAAAATTATGTACAAGATTGAGGAATTTGAAGGGAAAGAAATTAGCTGATGGTACGTGCGTTAACGGAAATGTTTGGCTTACAGACGAAGAAATAGACAGGTTGCAGTAACCCTGTTTCATAAATCCTCCACAAATGACAACACCTGTCTTGCACTCTGCCCACCTGGCAGTGATTCATGGTGTGGGTGCCAGAGGGCTGTAACTCAAGGTGAGACCTACAACCATTAACATTCTTTGGCATTTGCTATAATAGAAGTTATAAAACCTGTATGTAGGGATCTTAGTGACACAACATTATTAGAGAAATGTTTGCATGGTAGGACTCAAAATCCAAATGAAAGTTTCAACAATTGTATATGGGAACAGATACCAAAAACTGTTCTAGTAGGACTAAATACTTTGAAAATAGGTGTGCTAGGTGCTGTTCTATGTTCTTAGTGACGGTGTAGTGTGAAGGCTTAATGTTATGGAATTGATGGGAGTGCCTCATGGACTGAGTATACATAGAGCTCTAATAACCAATGACCAAAGGAGACTCTTTGAAGCAGAAAAATCACTGTTGGAAGTCACCAAAGACGCAAGAATAAGAAGTGTGGAAAAGAGAAGGGAGGAAGAACAACACAGGAAACAAGATGAATATTGACCTGGGATGCATTAGTGCCATGCAGGGTTAATAGAAAAAGCGAGTCCTAACTTGAACTTGAATTTCCCAAAAGTTAAATTATTTCATGTTCTGGAACACTTTTGCTAAAAGCGATTGAATGTAGAGAGCTGAAATTTTGTATACTGTCTTAAAAACATGCTCAACTAAAAAGTAGACTACTCTTGTGACTTAACTTTGAAAATAAAATGTTTATTGAAGAAAAACTGTGAATTCATTTCAAAATTTTTGGTAATCATACTTAAAATCTTTTTGTACCACAATTTATGACAGCGCCATCTTTTCAGTTATCTGCTTTAGAGAGAATAGTGTAAAGAACTTGCAGGAAAAAAATAAACCTTCTACTTTGTTTGTATTTTGAGTAATGTGTGCCTGTAATATACATAAATAATTAGCTAATTAGCACAGTTTATTTCACACCCAACAAAAAAATATGATAAAAAAGTGTGAGAGCTAAAGCTGTGGTTCATACATAAAAATGTTCCCAAAAGATGTCTTAAAAGATGGTAAGCATTATATGGGCTTACAAATCTTATTCTTTGAGTTCAGAAAACTGAACACAGACCAGTCCCCTTAATAATACTTGTCATTACAGCGTTTGATGAAAATTTCTAAGAATTTTTTTATTTTGGGATAAAGCCTGTATGTGTGAGTCAGTACTGCCAATTGTTTGGAATTGTCAAGAAAAACTGTTCACTAGCCTAACATCAGACCTATCTTCTTTTGTTTCTTTTGCTCCTGTATTTAGGTTACACACTCTGAGCTCACTTTAATGATCAAGAATTTACAGACATGTACACAATGATGAAACTTCCTGACAGATTGAGACTGTGTGCCAGACCAGGACTTAAATCCAGACCAGTGCTATTCACAGGCAATGTTTTTATTGTCTCATTTGTTCAGACATCCCTCATAAACCGATTGGCATAAATGAGCTCCCACCTGGCAGTGACTCATCGGTTTTCTTTGAATGATTTTTACCGCTGTACCTCAAAAACTAATGTGTCAGATCACTTACTTCTACTTTTGATAATAAATGACCAACAGACAAGACTCTTTATGATTGCTGTACAGAATTTCATCACAGTCAGTTCTGTCAGTGACAAATTTTGTGAAGGTAAGTCTAATCAGTTGTTCCAAAAAACATCAATGTTGTGGATGAGACGATACACTGAAGCGCTAAAGAAAGTGGTATAGGCATGCATATTCAAATACAGGGGGCCAACAGCGACTGAAGAGAATCGTTCAACATGACAGAAATGCAACTCTTCTGCAAATTGCTGCAGATTTCGGTGCTTGGCCATCAGCAAGTGTCAGCGTGCGAACCATTCGACAAAACATCGTCGACATGGGCTTTCACAGCCGAAGGCTCACTCGTGTACCCTTCATGACTGCACGACACAAAGCTTTACACCTTGACTAGGCCTGTCAACACGAACATTGGATTTGTTGCTTGGTCAGATGAGTCTCGTTTCAAATTGCATCGAGTGGATCTACATGGACAGGTATGGAACAATCTCATGAATCCATGGACCCTGCTCATCAGCAGGGGACTGTTCAAGTTGGTGGAGGCTCTGTAAATAGTGTGGGGCATGTGCAGTTAGAGTGATATGGGTCCCCTGATAGGTCTAGGCATGTCTCTGACAGGTAACATGTACATGAGCATCCTGTTTGATCACCTACATCCATTCATGTCCATTGTGCATTCCAATGGACTTGGACAGTTTCAGCAGAGCAATGCAACACCCACATGACCAGAATGGCTCCAGGAACACTCTTCTGAGTTTAAATGCTTCTGCTGGCCTCCAAAGTTCCCCAGACATGAACATTATCAAGCATATCTGGCATGCCTTGCAATGTGTTCAGGAAGAGATATCCAACCCCTCGTACTCTTACAGATTTATGAACAGCCCTGCAGGATTCATGATGTCAATTCCCTCCAGCACTCCATGCCACATCGTGTTGCAGCACTTGCATACTCGCAGGGGCCCTACATGATATTAGGTGGGTGTACCAGTTTATTTGGCTCTTCAGTGTAGAAGAGGGCTGTTATGTGACGTAGTGTGAGGCAGAGACATCCTTTTGCATACAGTGTTACATTCAGTTTTGTATTACCATTTAGATGTGTAAAAGCTTTTTTCTCCTGACTGAGGCCCCTGTTGATTGGTACAAGGAAATGCTCAAAAATTCAACTGAGGAAATGAAAAACCCATAAAGGAGATGAGATTTGGACATATTCATACAAGCTGGAAACTAATCACAGACATCTGTTTGTGTGTTACAATGAGATCTGAAATCAACAATAGGGGTTCATTCATGAAAATGATCATTTGATTCATTGGGTACACTGGATGTGTAATGTCAATTGCTTTTGAAGCTTGAAGAACAGCTAATGCTCACTTGTATGTGGCAATGTGTTCATCACAGTCATCGATGAAATGAAGAAAACCACCCAAAAAAATTGTATCATTCTTCATCACAGTGCTAGCTCTCATAAGCTCTCATAGCACATCAGACAGTATATTATTTGATGGAGAACATCATGAAATTAATGTCTTGTTGCCAGTATTAACCTGGTTTATCATAAAGAGTTTTCTTATTATCTTATGTGAAATAAAAATTTTGTAGACACTGATTGTCAGCACCTCAGGATGCTGTTGAAGCTTTTCAGAACCCAAATTTGGAAGTACAAAGTTCAAAAAATGTTTCCATAATTAGTTTGAAAGCGTACAGAAGTGTATGCATTTTAAAAGCAAATATTGTCAGAAACAATAAAATATTTGAACAAAAAATTTTTTCTTTCACTGTGTCTTCCAAAACAGCAGGCTTCGCAAAAGGTGGTAGCCGCTTGCTGCTTGATTATCACAAGGAAAAGATAGGCTGCCCTAGAGAGGTAGTGAAGCAAATCGAAAGATTGCACACCAGGTTTTATGTCATCAAAGGGGTGTGATGCACAGTAGATTTTGACTTACAGAGAATAATGGAGTTCAGACAGAACTGTTCTAGAATAAAGTTAACTCTTGTATAAATAGAATGTACCATGTGGTTAACTTTCATTTTAATTTAAATGAACTGAAATAAACTTTGTGTTACAAGGGTCAAGTGTGGAAACTTACTTGCAGATTGTGTACGTTACAACCTAACCCCACACAGCCAAGGGCACCCATACCTGGGGCCAAGGGGCCCCCCATATCTGCCCTAGCTCTTACAGAAAGGAAAAAAATATAATGTCAGGTTTTCCTTTTTTTCCAAGAACATTATTTATAGGTCAGTGTTACACACGTTTTTGACAGGGTTAGAAATTGAACTTTTTTATGATTACTTACAAGTCATCATTCTTTATTGTACAGGACCGTCCCGATCGCACAGACTTTTACACTTCACTATTAGCCATTTCGGCTACTGCCATCTTCAGATCATAAATGTTCTGATGCAGTATCCACATCAAACTAAACATGTAAGTACACAGTAAGTACTTTATATTTTCAGTTGATAAGTCACCATTCATTTTCCAAAATATTAAGAATGTTCCATACCATCAGTTCTAGTTGGTACAACACTCTGACAAATGTCTTAAGTCAGAGCAGCGACTTTGTAGAGAAGTAACTGACAAGTGTAGCTAACTATTGCAAATAAAACATTTTTCATTTTCGCAGTGGCTTCCTTTTTGCGACCGATCAGAACTTACTTTCCAAATAGCCCTCATACATCAGTATACACATAATACAGCTGAGTGAAAGAATGAGTACAAAAATATATACACCAGTCTTCAGTGTTTTCCCCAGATATAAATGAGTATTTATATGCTGAGCACACAGCAGTCATAATCCCAAAAATAAAATCAGCAATTCTGGAGCTCACAAAACCAAATTGAACACTCTTTCTAAAAAATAAAAAACTATAGAATGAACGCACAAAATATGGTGGCTAATGGTCCAGAGGGCACCAGAGTTATCACTAAATAATATGCCTGAGCCCCTCTTTGCATTCTCTTTCTTTTTGGATAAACACCTCTCTAGTTGTTCTGCGATCAGCTGGATCATAAGCAATCCTGCTCCTTGAAGGAGGGAATCGGGCTGTTCCTGGAGACATTTTCAGTGAATAAAATTTATGTAATTGAGAAGTTACATCAGATTTTCAATCTATCATAATTTTTGTATTTGTGAAGAAAGCAATAGCAGCTGGATGTGAAAACTGCTGCACATTCAACTTAGTGACCTACCTCATACATCAGAAGTACAAGACTCTGACAGGAGAAATCAGCACTGATGAAATGATGCAAGATCAGGATAGTTGTTAGGTACGGTGTTGTTCAGTGTCACCCCTGATATTTAATTTGTATATGTAAGAATCGGCGAGGAAAATCTCCATTTGGGAGTTTTTGTCATGAATAGAAAGTCAGCATGATACAGTTTACCAATGACATAGCAGCCGTTATCAGGAAATTAGTCCGATTCTTGTTGAAGTGGAGTGTGTTCTAACCAATGGCCACAATATACATATAAACAAAAATAAAACTAATGGTAATGGAGATGCCGAAGGGCTACATCTTAAACTTTGAAAAAATTCTGTTGCAGTGATGAACGAATTTTGCTTCCTCAGAAGTAGGACTGGCAAAGAAGGAAGTTGCAGGAGGGATTTAGTAGCAAGAATTGGCCAAGGGCTTTCTACAAAAAGAAATAGCTAACACCTGGAAGCATAATGACTGACACACCAGAAAAAGATTAAAAACGAGCTATGTTTGAAGCACTGGATGTGAAATGGATAGTGGAGAACACTGAAATGAAATGGTTAGAAACCTTTGAAAAGCAGTGTTATAGGATACTGCTGCTGTTTGATTGATTGATTGGTCAAGTAAGGAACAAGGATTCCCTGCAGTGAGTCAATGGAAAACATATTTAATGAAGAATGTTATGAAACGAAGAGCCAGTATGGTTTGGCACATACTACGATATTAGTTGTTCCTGAAAGCAAGAGTTGAAGGGGTGGTAGAGGGACAGAATTGCAGAGATGGGCCTAGATATTAGTGCATAAGGCAAATTGTCAAGCTAAAATGTAGATGATAGTTAGCTAGTGACTGGAACAGAGAGCTGCATCAAATCAACTGTTTGGCTGCTGAACAACACATTAATGAATGCAGGAGTTAGAAGGAATATTAATGAAGTGAAGAAAATATTTTTTGTATAACAAAAATCATAAGAAACAGATTACTTGGGTAATCGATGATCAAACATCCATTTCTGGGGCTGAACATGTGGAGTATCAATGAAAAGAATTTTCACAAGTATGTTGCAGTATGCTTTAGATATGTACGTGCTAAATAAGATTTTCAGGAGTGGGAAAGTCCCACAGTGATCCAATAAATGTGTCAAAAGGTGCAATGAAATCAAAGAGAGATCCATCTCACATTTGTTAAAGTGGAGATAAAGTCATGATGGCAAATTACAAACAAAACCAAAATGACTGCAAGGAGAGCTATGTGAGAAACGCTGATTCAGTCTAAAAGTACAATTCTGGCTACCAGTTGCATGAAGAGTACCTAAGAAATTTGGTCTTACATAACTTGTATGAAAGTCATATATCCATTCTCTCAGAGATCATTCCAGCTTAAAAATGAAAAAGACACAAAGGATGCTAGGAAATACTAAATTTGTTTCACTGAGAAAGATAGTATTGCTCTCTTCAATCATCACATGAATGACAGTTACTGAGGTATTGGGTAAGTGTCAAATACGCCATCCAAAAATGTGCAGTGGACAAAAAGACATCAAATGACTGAGTTAGTACTGTAAATGATTTTTGCAAATTAATTTTTAAGTCTGTCAGTAATAGTACCTATAATTTACAAAAGCAATTTACGTACGGCCCCAAGAAGAGAAAGACAATTATATTGCTTAGTTATTGAACAATTGAAAGATTAAATTAACGAATATATGTCAGAAGTTTCCATTGGAAGCTCTTTGAGTGACCTTTGGATGTATGGATGTCATGTCAGGGAGGACTTTTGGCAGTTAAGAAGCAGTGGAAAAGATGTAACTGGTACAGTTGCATTTTCTCCCCTACAGCAAAAGTCAGGCAGCACTAGAAAATGGGGTCCAGTTGGCCTGTCTAATTTTTTTCTTTTGAAGATGAGGTTATTTATAAGGCTCACCAGCAAGAAGAATGGACAGTTCACCAAAATATTTTGGAAGACATTGCTTCACACTTCCGTGGTTCCTCCTAGGTGGGAGCTGTTTGCAATGAACCTATTGACATGAGTTCAGATGAGTCAGAAATTATTCATTAGTACTGTTAGACAGTTAATTTTAATGAGACTACACACCATTATCATGTGTTTGTGAAGTAATGTCAAACTGAATTAACCGTGGGAGAGTATAATGTATGTAACTGTCGCAACCACAAGTGTCGCCAGCAACTTGGAAGATTCCGCGACCAGGTAACTCACCAAATATGCTATCTTATGCATCAAGTCTACTCTTACACACTATGTTGCTTGTTTGAAGTTTTGTGGTAATTCTGCAGGTAGCAAGGGAAGCCACATTTCATTATCTATTTTGCAGGCCAATTAGAAGCAACTGATTCAGTCCACTATCTGTACAACCCCATTAATAATGGAGCTGTCAAAGAAAATTATCGTTTGTGCAATGACACTTGTTTATTATCATGCACATTCTTTATGATGGTGAAAATTCGTTCAGTTGGTTGGTATTTAACACTTTGGGCCTTGAGCCATAGTGCATGAAGCCTAGATGTTTTTAACGTATTTTAATTTACTACAACTATTAAATGGTTTTTATTATAGTAATGACATTACCCTTACTGAAAAGCCTAAACTTTCTAGTTTGAAGCTGTGTGTAATACTTTGCTCTTTTAATTAATATTTGTTTCCATGAAACTTTATAATTGAAAATTTTTGAAAACTTTATAATTGAAAATTTTTGAAAAGAGGAAAAATTGGTCAAGGATATATGCAGTTAATGTTCAGAAGGAAAACTACATTATTTTAAACAAGAATTTTAATAATTATTTATACTGCTTGTTTTATATACAGTAACCTCCTTTGGCTTTATTTTAAGGTGAAATTTGGGTCTTTGTATGATAAATTTTGAAACATGTTAGTTTGCACAATGCCACTTTGGATTCACTACACTGGTAGCTTGTGTCTTTGTGCCACACTTTCCCAGTAAGCTTTTTGCCTCTCAGAGAACACACTACACATTGTTTTTGCTTCTGTTTCTTGTCTATTTCTGTCTCAATCTTTTCCAGAAAATGGTTTCCAGTTGATAGTCTGGAGAGTCCCGATGTACCAGGTTGTGGTTCGAGATCTCTGCTGTCTGCAAGACCTGCACAGATAGTCATAAACTGTGATGTTGTGAGGCATTTTCAGTTACCTTGTGGTACAATATACTAGAATTTATTATCACCATTAGTATTATGTGGAATGACAACTTTCTCCATGAATTCACAGTTCGATGCTCAAAAGCCCTGTATGATTGTCGTTGGTCTGATAAGTCAACACCCAACTTTTTTTTATTATAGTCCACCACACAGGCCAGTTTTGACTTCTCTCTGCCTCTCTTATCAATAAACGTCAATCTCAGCAGTGTGTCTTGTACTTATCATGTGCACATTTCTTTTGTCCTTCCAACAGAATGCCAAGATATTTCCTTTATGCCTAAGAATTAGTTCACCTCACTGAAGATTCAGATCTTTTATAGCAGAAGGTAGTCCCTGCCTAGATTTTTTTTTTTAGTTCCCACAAGAACAGTTTTTGCAGCTTCCAGTTCTTAAAAAAGGACTCAGCTGGTGTAGTATCTGCCTGTAAACAAAGTGTAACCTTTTCCTGACAGATTCCCAAGCAATGTCTTTACAAGTGTCACTGTGTCAGACCTCTCACCTGCGTAAACAGAAAAATTCCAGACATAATCTGTCTCTGACATTGACAACATGTACAGTTTTATACCATATTTATTTGGCTTCAGTGGTATGTACTGAAATACACAGCCATGAAATTTGCGTGTGCTTTCACCATTTGTAATGTTTTGAATGGGTGCATATGTTCACTGGAAATTAGCAGACACTATACCCAGGAGTGGTCTCACCTTGTGCAGTGGGTCATAGCCAGCTTCTCCTTTTTTCTTAGTAACTTAATTGTCATTGATGTGAAAGTTTCTCAAAATAGAAGGAAACCTGTCATGCCTCAGGATGTTTGGACAGAAATTATGTGACACAACAGGATTCTTGGACCAGTGCTCTCGTATAGAGGGTCTCACACTTACACACACATGGACTATAATTGCCAGAAACTTTCTTATTTCTATGAGAGTAGCTCCTTTCCACTTTGATAGTGAGCAGGTAGGGGAAGGGATTTGTGCTTCATAATTTCCTTATGCTTTATTGTGCATACAGATTAGTTTGCTGCTTCATATGATTCACCATATTGTCTGTAAGTAAACACAAAAAGAAGTCTAGATGTGTGCTGTCTAGTCTAAACTGGTAAGGTTGCACTTTCCAGAGTGTCCTGAGAATGGACAGATATTTGGCACACGATCAGTAGTTGTCCAGCCTTCCTCAGAATCGGTACGGCGCAAAGTTCTCGGTCTCATACTCACCCTTGGTCATCCACGCACTTCAGGTGTGGTATCAGCAGGAACAATGGCAATACATGTTTCTGAAGAACTAGGACACTCGCTCTCCTCATCTGAATCCACCATAAAAGTAGTATTTGCAAATACTACTCATGTACAGAGTACAAGGCATCTGTCCTGTCAGCTTTGAAGTAACCAAGAGGGGAGATGGCAGCTGCAAAATTCCATATGTGACTACATGTATGAATCATCAGAATGTTATAAGTCATTTAGGCTTGATGAAAACAGGAAAAAGCTAGCTATTTCCACTGCCAACAGAATTCCATTCCATGCAGTACATGACAAGATAAGAGAACCTCTGTCTGTTTCCAAATTTGAGCAAATTCATTTGATAACAAAAACATTTTTACAACTTCAGGCAATACAATAATTTATGTTCAAATGTCACAAGGCATAAAGGTGTAGAAAACCAATGTAAATGTGGGAGTTAATAAGGTCAACATTGGCAATAATCCCTGTGTATAAGCAGCCTAAAATATTCACTCCTGAGAAAAGAAGACTGTCTTCATTATTATGAATAGTGCTCAAGGTAAATATTGATTCACAGTGGCTGTATTTGTATCAATGGAACTGGCAGTAATGGTTTTGAATAATTTTCTGTCCTTGAACTGTAATGACATGGAATGAAGTTTTCCTTTTGCTTTTCTTATTTTGAACAGAGGTGCTATCATTGTTTTCTGATGTGATGAAGACTGAAGCAGGTAAACTAGGGTCTCAGATTTGTAGATCAGATTTAGCTGTTTAATTTTACAATGTTTGGCTTTCACATATGGAAGAATCAGTGGGAATACTGTGTTTTTCCTTGCATACTCACACGGTACCAGATAGAGAACAAATAAAATAATATAGTGAAAACTCTGATGCAAGAGGGACAAGTTATTTCTTTTGGAGAACTTGAATTTATGCTTTGCTCTCTGTAGCACAATACTATGATTGTGTTTTTTCTGAAAGTTCCATTTTCTGCTACTCTCACAATTAAAACAGTAAATGATCTTAAGTGACCTGAATGTGAGTGATACGCAGGAAGAAGTGACTTTATGTTGTATAATTTTGATTCAGAATCAACTCCTGTCACCAGCAGAGAATAAAAATATAATATCAGTATATAAAATAAAATACCTTCCTTTTTCAAATGCATTTAATTTCAACATGTCTGTAAATTCTTTCAGTCATAGTATGGTGTACTTGTCAGCATCAGAATCTGCAGAAATTTATTCAACAGGGAGCAAGATCCTGAAAGCTCAATTTTTGATACACTCTAAGATGAAAGAAAAGACGCACCGTGAAGAAATTAAGTGAATGCAATGGAAATTGGTAGATGTGATGCACATGTACAGAAAAACAAATGATTAAAGTTTTAAAACAGCTGAATGATTTATTAAACAGAAAAAGCTTCACAAATTGAGCAAGACAGTAGTGTATTGGTCTGCCACAAGCTGTTATGCAAACAGTTATTCAGCTTGGCATTGATTCATAGAGTTGTGGGATGTTTCCTGAGGGATATCATGCCAAATTCTGTCCAATTGGCACAATAAATTGTAAACATCCTGAGCTGTCTGGGCAGTGCTGCTTATAATACTGCAAACATTCTCATTTTTCTGGCCAAGGCAGGGTTTGGTAAGCAAGAACACAAGCAGTAGAAATTCTCACCTTGTGCAAGTGGGCATTATATTGATGAAATGTAAGCTCAGGATGGCTTGCCATAAAAGGCAACAAAACGGGGCATAGAATATTGCTGATGTACTTCTGTTCAGTAAGGGTGCCTATGCAGTAAGGGGTCATGCTATGAAAAGAAATGGCAACCTGGAGCATCATCCTTGATGGCAAGGTCGTGTGGCAGGCAACAGTCAGGTTGTTACCCCACTGCTATCTGGGGTGTCTCCAGACACACCTTCGGCCTGGAATCTCGTTGATTGAAGCAGAATTGTCTTCAGTGATGAGTCTCACTTTGAACTGGACACCAAGGACCAGCGAATACTTGGGGGGGTGGGGGTGGGGGGAGGGAGGGGAGTCCAAATCTCCCCAGGCCTACGTAACTTCTCCACTCATCTCCCATCTTAATTTCCACTGTCTCTCTTGCTCTCATTGCTACTGTTTCCATTCATCTCTTACTGCCACTTGCCATAACCATCTCCTCTTTGTCTTCCACTCCTATTATCTTCAACCACGTCTCTTATACTGCCATTTTCTCTTTCACATTGTCACTGTGTCCACTCTTTCTTTCCCACTGCCACTGTCTCCTCTCTCTTCCGCTTTTTGTCTGTCTGCTACTGTCTTTCAGCAGAAAAAAGTGGAAATAATTGTATGTTCACATCCCAAAATTTATGGTGAGGAAGGCAGAGTGAGGACTGAGGCAGCTGGTTTCCCACTTTTCTGTCAGTCCTTTAAAGGTGAGAATATTCACCTTTTTGTGCTCTGACAGGAGCATTTTTCAGCTGGTGCCCTTATTTTCCCTGTTACAGCAGTTTTGACAGTTTTTTATATACTTCGAACATTTACATACTTTGACACATATAAACCACATAAAGATAAGTATAATATTATATCTAACAACAAAGATGATGTAACTTACCAAACGAAAGTGCTGGCAGGTCGATAAGTCACATCATCTTTGTTTTTAGATACATTTTTCCCATGTGGAATGTTTCCCTCTATTATAAGTATAGTATTAGGTTTACATAAAACCTTCTCCCACCCAGTGCAAGTTCACTTTACACCAACTGACATAAAAAGGCACAACATTTTTATGCTATTCCAATGGTAAACCAAAAAATGCAGTGTTTGATTTGCAAGTACAAAGAATATCATACTACAAAATAAGTTTTTGTAAGCTGATTATGCCAGTAGGTGGCACCATTGAATAATTTGCAGGTCAAAACAGCCTGAGTAGGTGTGACATGCCCATTATACAGGTTGTTTCAAAAAGGACTTTACAACTTTCAAAATTCATTTAAATTACTTCATAGTATCTACAGAGGTGATTGTAGTGAGACTTTGTAAGGAAATTCATTGAGTTTTGTCTTGTGTAGTTTGCTAGTGCCAGTAGCACTGTAAGGAGCACTAGTGGCAGTTGCATTAAAGATGGCTGCCTTCACTGGACCCTAGCATGCTAGCTGTTTGTTTTGGTTTGAAGAATTGAAGTCAGCAACAACATTTCAGCATAATTTCCATACGAAGTTCACAAAAGATCCTCCTAGTAGGCCTACACTTTGTGATTGGCATAAATGTTTTGGAGAAGTGGGGTGATCAGTAAGATGTGGGAAATTGTCAGGTCGTCCAAGCACATCTGATGATGTTGTTGAGGTCTGATTAAAGGAAGACATTGAAGCAATTCCAGAGGCAGGCTGCTAGATTTGTTACCAGCAGGTTTGAACAAGATGCAAGTGTTATTGAGATACTTCAGAAATTCGAATAGAAATTCCTGGAGAGAAGGCAACGTAGCTTTTTGAGGAACACTATTGAGAAAATTTAAAGAACTGGCATTTGAAGCAGACTGCCAAACAATACTACTGCCATCAACATACATTGCACATAAGGGCTACAAAGATAATATAAAGAAATTAGGGCTCTTACAGAGCCATCCATATAGATACTCAGTTTTCCCTCCCTCAATTTGCGAACAGGATAGGAAATGTCTAGTAGTTGTACAGGGTTCCCTCCAACACATGCCATAAGGTGGCTTACGGAGTAGCTATATAGATGCAGATGTACTGATTCTCTTGGCCGTTTGCGTGGATGGATACAAACTGTTAGGGAAAAAGTCAGTTTTATGAGAAGATGAGATGAGATATCAATTAATGAGATGATTAGAAACTGTATATCTATTACAAATTTACAAATATACATTAGTTTACATACAAAAAAACTGTTAGCAAATATACATACACAATTATACTTGGTTTTTTTTTTCAGTTCAAACTCTGATTAGATATCAAAAAAGGTACATGCTTGGATACTCTTCAGAAGACAAGAAAGCAAGACATTTATCATTCTTATAGCATTGTGTGATCATAGTTTACATTTTCATTTTTTACACAAAAGACACAAATGTGCATGACATCATCATACTCTGCTTATGAACTGTATTTGCAACATCTTTGTGATCATAATTTAGAACTGCAGGTTTTTGTGTAAAAGACAAATTTGAAAATTAAAACATATTGACAATTTATACACCATGATGAAAATATTTTGTATGATTTCTACTTCTTAATGATAGTAAATATGTTTTTCCCTCTTAGAAAACATTTACTGAGGATATAGTCGTGTGCAGATCCTTGAGTTTTATAGCCTGTTTGGCTGTTTCACACTTTACAAAATCTATACAAAATTTCTGCTATCACTATTTACTACAATAGATTATAACCTGATAGATACTCAGCTACACCATAAGATTTCTACTGAAGGTAGAACAGCTGTTTAAAATGCTGAATTAAGTTTGATCATTTTGATGTCACAGGGTAGTTTGTGGTAGGGCCTGTGACATTTGCCTACTTTACTATCTCATTGATTGTCCTCAGTGTCAATGTACTGTGTTGTGATACTGGCTGAAAAATGGGGGTTGAAAGTCCGACACTGACTACTTTAAATGATGTAGCCGACAGGTTCACAGTAGCATTTCACAGTTGCTTACTTTCACTGTTAACAAACCACCCCCCCCCCCCCCCCCCCGCCTCCCCCCTCAATATTATGCAGTTATATGGTCAGTCAACTATGTTTAACTTTTTTGGTAAGTCTCATTAATAGGTTGCTGGCAAACATCCACATACTGCAACAACAGTTTACTGTTGAACATCTACAAGCAGTAAAAGCCTAACCACTCAGTCCACAGTTCATGAAGAATAAAAAGGTATGTATGGAACAAACACTGTCATTGTTTTAACACATGGCCTGTGTTACACTTACGTTACAGTTAAGTTGATGCATTGTTGTTGTTCTAACCAACACAGGTTTCTTGTCTGAAACTCAGCCGTGGACTGACTATCTCAGGACGAAAAATCGGGCCCTTATATATCCTCACAATAATAGGTACTGAAACTATACATTGTTTGATGTTTAATTTACAGAAATTACAATTAAAACTTCACTCATTAAATTAGCTGAATACATAGAAAAATTTCTTCTTTTTAACAGTTTCTTCTACTGCCATGGTTAAGCTGTATTATATGTTTAAATCATGAAATTAACAAATACAGTTATGCAAACAATACTTTTTATGAAAGTGAAAATTACTTTGGAATTAATTAAGGGCTGGCTTTGCTAACGTGTTTTTGAATAGAGCCAAATAGATCCTTTAAGAATGCTGTTAGTTATTCCTCCAAATTTTTACAATTAGTACAGAATTTATATTTGTTTATAAGTCGTCAAAAGAATTTAAGGCACAAAACAATCAATGGTTTCACCCTATAACAAAAGATATTAAATAGGCATAGTCAAAATAAATCAGAAAAACAATTACATACATAAAAATAAGCACAAAATTAGATCTGGTGTTATATTCTTTAAAACTGAGGCCAACCTTTATCTTTTATGAAAATGAAGCTTATACTCTTGTATGTTAATAGTAGGGCCTAATTAGTTAAAATACAAAAATGAATTTTAAGGAGGCAGATGGCAAAACAAGAGGGGAAGTAAAATTATCTCAGCTTGCTTCATCACATCACCCTCTCTTGATCAGATAGAAACTGCAAATAGCTAACTGGGCAATTCAATGACCACAAGTGACCCCAGACAGTGGTTTAAAATCTACAGTCAAAATAAATTAGAAAATCAATTACATACATAAAACTAAGCACAAAATCAGATCTGGTGTTATATTCTTTAAAACTAATGTCAATCTTCCTCTTTCTATCAAAATGCAGATTATACTCTTGTATGTTAATGGTAATTAGTTAGAATTCAAAAATTAATTTTAAGGAGGTAGATGGCAAAACAAGAAGGAAGTAAAATTATCTCAGCTTGCTTCCTCACATCACCACCTCATTGGATTGATCAGATAGAAATTGCAAATAGTAACTGGGCAATTCAATGACCACAAGTGACCCCAGACAGTGGGTTAAAATCTACATACAAAGAAATATTACATAAGAAATCTTATCAAAAACTACAGTACGTATGTTTTTTAAATTCCAACTTATATGAACTGGCCATGTGAAAATCCCCATACAAAATATTTACATACAGTGTATTGTACAGTGGCACAAAATATCCAAAAGCATTACTTTTATTAAAATTTAGGCATCTTTATCGTAAGTGATGTCCTTTTTGGGTAAATGAAAATTACATTCTAAAAGTCATATCACTTGATACAAGTCCCGTCTTCCTTCAAGTAATAAATTCTCTTGTGCTGCAATAAGTTAAATTACACTCTGCATTGCAGTTCACTACGTGGACAGAAAATTTCACTTACTCAATGTTTAGTATTTTTCATAAGCAATTTCACACTTTTAATGGGCTTTTACACATTTTCTCACCAAGTTGTCCACGCCTTCAATAGTTCCAAGAGGCAGTTAGTAAGGAAATGCACTGCTATCAGTTCCCTTGGAGGTGGTTCTCCTCCACCATACAACATGAAAATATTAGACAAAATACCCTACTTATTACACTTACTTTTACTTCTAAACATAAGGAAAAATATTTAACACTAATGGCCAATAATGGCCATTACTTCATAAATAAATACATTACATAGTCCTCATGACATTGCAGTAATTAGCTCTAAAATTGACTATAGTATGAAATATGTGGACAAGTAAAAATATGTGTATGTTACACTACAATCATTACTCTGTGACATAACTCTGTCTGAAATTGGTTAAACTTGAAAGGTTTGGATTTCTTTTCCACTTGCAAAATAGCAGAAACTCAAGATGTGCAGTAGCATAGATTTACTAATCATTATGTTAAAAAAATAATAGAATCACCATCACATAACTTAATTCCTATTCAGATCAAAATTAAGGCAGTGGAAGTTATACCAAATCATTGCCCTACTTCTCCACTCAACTCAGAGCATGACTCTCATTAAACCAGAGCACTAAATCCTCACAAAACCGCAAAATGTTACCAAATATTTGACCTGTCAGAATATTCACATCAGTCTAGCACCGCATTATCTGTTAATCAGCAAAAGTGCTTTTCTTCATTCCAGTATTACCTCCTCAAGCTCATAGTACCTCAGAACACAAACAGAAGTTTTCAGATAACCTATAGATCCAATAATGCAGCATAATGTGACTTGTACCTCACTAAAATATTGCTCTTTATGTCAAGCTCTCATTCCCAGCTGCAGTGTCATGAATTGCACAATATACACTTAACCCAATGTTGCCTAGTTCAAATTTTAGATCCTCGATACAGTTGCTCCACATTTGTTGGTACACAGTTATCTTTTTCAGTACTCAGTCCTGTCTGTCAGCACCATTATTTCACTTACCTTTCTTATCTCGTTAGGTTGTGGAGTGCATTCTCAAAAATTATCACTACCACAGAGACAGGCTTCCTAACCATTAAGACCCTAACATTATTCATTATTTTATAATTTCATTGTTACTTCATTAACTAATAAATAAACACCTGCTCTGCTTGTCTAATGCAAAATTGATTCTACTGAAAAACACTCCACAGTAACAGATCCTTGTGGTAAGGCAGACTTAACCCTCAGTACCGGTCATACAAAATTATCACTCATAAAAACTATTATTTCCTGTATTCCATCAAACTGCTTGAGATTCTGGCCTAAAGGGTAATATAAATACAAATCTTGCTTATTATTTCCACATACATTACTCCAAGCAACTATGTTTAAAGTTGTAATTCCTTAATGTTAGAAAAATGTACCATGACACTTTATGGGTAGATAGTTATCTCAATATACTGACTGCACTGAATACAAACACTTCTATTATACCACAATTAATATTAATTCCTAGTATTCAAGATGGTTTGTACTGCATATTGCCTCTGATGCTGCACCAGTGAGCTGGTTACTTCAGATGTTAATCATAGTTTTCAGATAATCTGCACCATCTCCTCCACATAATGCAGACACCTTTCATTTTCTGTTTACCTTACCTCTTTGTTTTACAGAAAGTCTTTAACCATGGTACCAGTTTACTTTCTCCCATCTTCTTATGATTCCATTACTTATCACTAACACAACATAATATCATATATACATATATAACACTGGAGAAACCTTTTCTAAAATGTTTCTATATTAAAGTATCCTACTGAACAAAACCACATGAACGTAGAAGATAGCATAATTCTGATTCACTTACAAACTACAGATGGGATAGGAGAAGAGTTTGACTGCTTCATGAAACATGAAAAATGAGACAGACAGATGGGGCAAGCATTATCACCACATAATGAACTCAACACAGAATACTGAACCCCCTACTTGCTATATACACAAGAAATTAGATCCAAATATAACCTCAGTGCCGAGATTTTGAATCACCAAGAAATTGCAATCCAGCGGCTGTACTGCCAATTCCACACTTAATAGTACCTCTTGTTTCACACTCATTGTAGCTTAACAGTAGCACCAATAATTTTTATCCCAGAAAACATACATCACTACTATACCCTCTGTGTCTTAACAGATTCAAACAATGCCCGTGAAATACTATTCAGATCACTGACACTGTCCAGTAAACACTTACCATGTATACCTTCTACACTTGCTGTTATTACAGGGTGCCACACTTCATTTTTACTTACCATGTGATCTTCTTCATACAACAATTCCTCATTAATCTTTTCCCTGGAAAAACTATCATCCTGCTTACCAAAATGATTATCAGACCCACTGTCACTTTCTCTATGCTTTAGATTTTGTGCCTCTTCCACCTTTTTCTTCGTTTCAGTCAATTTTGAATCTACATTTTCATTTACTTTTACTGTTTTTTCCTCTACCACTATTGCACACTTGGTTTCTACCTCAGTTTCTGAATCATTTTTAATGTGATCCATTTGGTTCTCAAGTTTAAGGGGAGTTGGAATGCCGGAAAATGGAAAAAATTCACATTTTCAGTTTTTAACCTTATAACTTAATTTGAAATTTTCTGCTTAAAATGGTGCAAAATTTGTTAAGAAATTCCAATTGGAAGTATTTTTATTTAATTTTTCAAAATTACATGTGCGCCCAGCAAAGTTACCCATCTTGTGATTTGTACACATTTAAATCTTCGCATTTCCGAAAACATTACATATAGAAGGCTGTGGATTTCACTCTTCAGTTGTAGAATCTTTGATCCTTCCATAGGTACCATTGTTTTTACGACTAGCTGTGTTTATTGTTCAGTTTTTGATCTGTGAGTGTTTGTTTTGAGCCTCGAGTTTAGTTTGTCGCTCATTTGGAGTTTGTTATCTGTCTTGTTTTGACTTTCAGTGGTGAGTGCGTAGTTTCTACGATGCCTAGGAGTGCATCATTATTTAAAAAGCGAAAGTTTCGCGGTAATAGATTTACAAATAACGTTTGTTCAAGTGATTCTGCTTCAGCACCTGTTGATGCTGGTGAAAGTTCTGACGTTTGTACAGCTGAGATGTGTGAAGGAGACACGCCCACCAGTGCATCAAAAAAGAAGTTATCAAACTGTGCAAGTGAAATTACAGATGAAGCTTCTAATGAACAATATGTTTTAGTCGACTTTCCTGTTTTTACTGAGTTTATGAAGAAATGTTTGTGTTGTAATCTTTGTGGAGGTTCTTTTGATATGAACATAACAAAATCTATAGGACTTTCCTGCAAAATTGCTATAGTTTGTGCCAGTTGTGAAAATGAGACCTGTTTTTGGAGCTCTAAAACATGCAGTAGCAATTTGTTTGAGAGTAATATCAGGCTAATGTATGCAATGAGAGCAATTGGTAAAGGACATACTGCTGCTCAAACATTTTGTGCCATAATGAATCTTCCACCTCCACCTGCTAAAATTGACAATTACACTGAAGTGATAGGAGATGCTGTTCAGTCTGTAGCAGATTTATCAATGAAAGCTGCTGCCAGTGAAGCAAAATATATAAATGAAGGAAACCCAGATATCCCTGTTGCTTTTGATGGAACCTGGCAGAAAAGGGGTCACACATCCAAAAATGCTGTTGCTACTGTTACTAGTGTGGACAGCGGTAAAGTTTTGGACTATGAAGTGCTCACTAAACATTGTTACCATTGTGCATCTGGTAAGATAGAAGCAGCTCACATATGTAGCAAGAATTATGAAGGTACGAGTGGAGGCATGGAGGCTGCCGCTGCTGTGAAAATGTTTAGCAGATCAGAAAAAGAACGGGGAGTATTTTACACAAAATTCCTTGGAGATGGGGACTCCAAGGCATACAAAAGTGTTACAGAATCCATGCCATATGTCAATAAGACAATAACTAAACTAGAATGTGTCGGTCATGTTCAGAAACGAATGGGCACTCGTCTAAGGAAACTGAAACAGAATCTGAAGGACAAAATTTTGTCAGATGGTAAAACCATTAGAGGTCGCCTGTCAGATAAAATTATAAATGAATTACAACAATACTATGGTATGGCAATAAGAAATAATGCAAATAATTTGCAGGAAATGAGACAAGCTGTATGGGCCACATATTTACATCGATCATCAACTGATGATAATCCTCAACATTTTGCTTGTCCAGATGGTCCTCAGTCATGGTGCAATTATAGAAAATCTCAAGCTACTGGGGATCCTTATCACCATAAAAATTATATTCCATTGGCTGTTATGGAAGTAATTAAACCAATATATAGAGACTTGGGGCATCCTGATCTTCTGCGAAAATGTCTTCATGGTTGTACCCAGAATCAAAACGAGTCGTTCAACAACCTCATTTGGACTCGTGTACCTAAGAATGTATTTGTTGGGATAAAAACATTGAAATGGGGAGTCAGTGATGCTGTTATTTCATTCAATGATGGTCATATGGGTAGGCTAAAGGTCATGGCAAGGCTCGGCATTGCTCCTGGTATCAACACCATCAGAGGTCTTCAGCTTCTGGACAGCGTGCGAGTAAGGAAGGCTCAGTATGCAGCTGAATTTAATACAAAAAAAGCAAGGGCAGCAAGGAGAAGAAAGCTTCTAGGTGAAGAAGAAGAACTAGAAGATGACCCTGATTACTCTGCTGGACACTTTTGATAATAGAATAAAAGGTATTTGTGAATTTTCATAATAAATTACTTTAATCGCATTTTCTGGCATTTGACATTTTTAGTGTTACATGTACCTTTATCTCATAAACCACTCAACCAACAACATTCAAATTTTCAGAAATGCTGCAAAACAGTTCAAAGAGGCCACTGAACTAGAATCATGACAAGAACTGGCTTATTCTCTGAACTAGGGAAGTTTATGTTATACTTTTTCCAATAAAAAATGGCTTAATGGTAAAAAATTCATAAATACTATACCAACAAAAAGAAAACATTGGTTCTAGTTCAGTGGGCTCACAATATATGCTGAAAACCTCTGCCAGAATTTCAAAGTTCTGAAGATAATAGTTCCAAAGAAAAAGGTACACAAAGTTAGCAAATTTAACATTGGCGAGATAGGGCATTCCAACTCCCCTTAACTGAATTTTCAGCACGCTGTTTCTCGGAAGCCTCCACCTTCCTACTATTGTCATCAAGTAGCTTCTTTCTCTCTTCCACAAATTTACTACTCATTAATGTTAATTTCTCAGTAGTATTATCACAATCTTTAACTACCACCTCAAACTTCTTATTTAATTCTCAAAGACTAGAGCTAACTACCTTAATTTCAGAACTTTTAACACTGCAGCACATCAGCAATCATGAATAATTTAATGATTATAAAGAATCTGCCTTGATTGCAAATAGAAACTGGATATTGACCTAAGTTTCAGCACAGATAACCATGCTTTCTTCAGAACACACTAAAGCTACAAATACTAATTTGACCCTTTTCTGGTCAATAGTGCTTAGAATTTAATATAGTAACTTTACACACTTATCCAAGCATAGTCATCAAATACTATCACTGACCCCAAGTAATTGAAAAATGGGTTATTCATCCCTCATATTTTTAGCCTGCTTCTAGCTGATGGTATTTTTTTCTTCTGTCCTGCATGCATGCATTTTGAGCATCTTTGGAATTTGCTATCCCACATACATAGTTTCAGCCTATCCACGTTCTATAAAATTGTCCTTGAGCTAGGACATTATACAAATACACACATTAACTTCATGCACCTTTGACCCAGTCATCGGATCACTTTTGTAACACATTTTATGCCAATCACATGGAAGAAGATGATTTCTCAATTTGCGCATGCGTGTTCCTTTCCGACATTCTCACAACCTAGCAGCTGGCACCACCTCAGTTTACCTGAGAGCCTGCAGCCCACCGAATGTTGACTTGGGTGAGGAAGCATGCTTCAGCTATTGACATATTACACACGTATTGTTTATTTTACATTTTATGCGAGTCTTTTGCCATTTTGGGCGTTCTGTATTAATGTTGGACCAGGTCTCTTTAGGCAGTTTGTAGTTTTAGTGTGTTCCAAAGAAGACTTGGTTATCCATGCTGGAACCTAGGTCAACATCCGGTTTCTATTTGCAATCAAGGCAGATTCTTTATAAGCATTACCTTAATTTCATTTTTAATTTCTTTCTTCAGTTCATCTTTTAAGCTAGTCGTGTCAGTTTTAATACAAATAATGTCTACTTTCATACTACTAATGTTTTCCTTCATACACATATCACTCAAATGACTCAGAATTAGCATTAACATCACTTCCACCTTTTCATCTGCCACAAACTTTTGCCCTTGCTGACTTTTGCTCTTCATTCCTCCCCCTTAACCTTAATGATTTCATCCAATTCAGTATTGTTTTCGTCCATTTTGCTCACATTACTACACAATAGGACTTTCGTCAGCATCATTCAAAGTTACATTCATGTCTGATTTATAATGACTATCATCTACAGAACCAGTCCCACTTAGGTCTTTCTGTCTATTTAACAACTTAACCTTAACAGCTTTGTTCTCAGTCACACCGTCTTGTTTGTTAAGGCCACTCATTATGTATCACTTAATATAAAATGGTTTTTGCTTTGAAATTACCTTATTCTGAATCACTCTTCTACTGCTGCTGTTGCTATGGTTGTCATCTCGATTTGTCTTCTGCTGCAAGCTGTAATTCTCTCAGCACAGTGTCTTGTTTATCCCAGTTAGATGTGTCCACCTGTGTGCTGATTGGCTGTTCTTGTACTCAGTGGCTGCTCCCACAGAACTCACTCGCTGATTGACTGCTTTCATACTGTGGGCATGGAACCCATGCACTGATTAGCTGCTGCTCCTCCTTCATTAAGACTGTACTGTAAACCACTTGAGTACATTGTCAATGTTTGCGAGTCCCACTTTATTGTGACCACATAAAATACTCCTTACCTGGGGCTCCATACGTGATGTTCAGCTGCTTTATTATCTTGTTGATTGTCCTCAGTGTTAATGTACTGTGTTGCGATACTGGCTGAAAAATGGGGGTTGAAAGTCCAACACTAACTACTTTAAATAATGATGTAGCCAACAGGTGCACAAATGCATTTCACAGTCCTTTACTTTCACTGTTAACAACCCCCCCCCCCCCCCTCCCCAATATTACACAGTTATATGGCCAGTTAACTATTGTTTAACTTTCGGTACATCTCATTAATAGGTTGCAGGCAAACATCCACATACTGCAACAACAGTTTACTGTTGAACATCTACAAGCAGTAAAAGCCTAACCACTCAGTCCACAGTTCTTGAAGAATAAAAAGGTATGTATGGAACAAACACTGTCACTGTTTTAACACACAGCCTAATTGTGTTACACCTACTTCACAGTTAAGTAAATGCATTGTTGTTGTTCTAACCAACACAGGTTTCTTGTCTGAAACTCAGCTGTGGACTGACTGACTCGGGACAAAAAAATTGGGCCCTTATATATCCACATAACAAATATAGTTATGAAAACAATACTTTTGATGAAACTGAAAATTACTTTGGAATTAATTAAGGGCTGGCTTTGCTAACACGTTTTCCAATAGAGCCAAATAGATCCTTTAAGTATACTATTAGTTGTTCCTCCATATGTTTAAATTAGTGCAGAATTTATATTCGTTTATAAGTCAACAATAGAATTTAAGTTACAAAACAATCACTGATTTCACCATATAACAAAAGATATTAACTAGGAATAGTCCAAATAAATTAGAAAATCAATTACATACTATAGTGTCCTCAGTGAAATAATACGAAAAGACTTAAAAAAAACAGTATTTATAAAGAAGAGACATTTAAAAATTGAGTAATAAGTGGACACCAGCCGCTCAGGGGAATATACATTTTTCTCATGTATCCGTATTATAATAATTTCTCTGTGTAAGTTTTGAGGGCAAAGAAATGTAACAAAATGATGTAAAGAGATGACAAGATATGCTCTTTTGTTAATTTTTTAGACATCTTCACTTCTTCTCTTGTCTTGGTTGCATGTAGACGGACATCTTGCAAGTGCTGGCAAATGCAGCATATTTATACTAATTAAGCAGATAATATATTAATTTAATATTATTGTTCACTTTTAATTTGTAAGAGGTGATCCTTATTTCATGTCTGCCTTCTTTGAATTAACTTGCATTCAAGTAATTTACAGTGCAACAATCACAGCGGCCGAAGCAGCCAATGACGCCATTACATGGCAATATTAACTTATAAAAATTAGCAGAAGTGAAAAACTCATCCGCTATTAACATAATATACATTTTTTTCCACAGCCGCCCAGTGTTGCAGAAAATACGTAGCTTTAAGATTCTTATTTTCAGTACAACAGCCAAGAGCCAGAGCCAGGACTCCAACTGCAATGCAATGGTTAACAGAGGTTAGAAAAAATACTCTTGCGGGTTTTGGGCCACAAATGTAATTAATAACTAAAGATTTTTTGCTTTAAAGTGAACTGTCTAGCCGAGGAAATTAGTATGAAAAGTTTATTCTGTTGTTCAACTTATATGCTCATGCTTTAAGATTTAGTGAGTCTAACATTCATTGACATAAAAAATAATTTACACTGAAGATTAATATTGTTAAAAAAATGAGCTTCACAGAAGCATTTAACTGTAAATCAAAACTGAATGAAATATCATTTTGATTATGGCCCACCACGTAAGTTGGCAACAATCACCATTACCAATCAATTTCTGTAGTAAATAATAAATTTAATTACGACAGCCAATGGGCATGAGAATACATAAAACTGAGCACAAAATTAGATCTGGTGTTATATTATTTAAAACTGAGGCCAATCTTCCTCTTTTATGAAAATGCAGATTATACTCACACATGTTAATGGTACTCAGTTAAAATGTAAAAATGAATTTTAAGGAGGCATATGGCAAAACAAGAGGGGAAGTAAAAATATACCAGCTTGCTTCATCACAGGCTTCTTTCCTGCTCGAAGGGCTCCATTTTGTTTCAGTGTTGTATTTCAATGTTGAACATGTATATCCTGGTCTCTTCTCATGTTATGTGAGTGACTACCCTGATTTCTGATTAGAAGTTGGTTATCATCATATAAGATTTTCCTAATGAAAAGCATTACTTGCAAGAAATATAAACAAGGCAATGGAAGGACTTGAAGTTGTGTGAATGAAGGCTTGGATGAGTTTCTTATAGCTGTCCTTTCTATGGCCTGTAAAACTATCTTTAGGACGTGAAACAATTTTTGCCAGCACTTTAGTTTCCCTAAAAAGGTACACCATATTACAGTAGAGATTCATCTTTGACAAAGTACACATTTTTTTATTGTTTCTTTTAATGTGCAGCTTGAAAGATTTTTTATTGCAGTAACAGATGGTCTTCCGTTTCTTGGTTACACATTATGTGTATTGAATCCATCTTAGATCCTCTACTATTCATATTCTAACAAACTTTGTAACATTTATATTTTCCAACTTTATGGTGAATAACTTTACAGATGGGGCTAACATGTCTATTCTGTAGTGTGTGTATATTTGTAGTAACTTTTTTATGTTTCTTATTAGATTGTTTGCAGAATACCAGTTTGTAATGTCTGAAATGCATATTCTGATTTCATTCTGTTATTCTTTTTTAGTCATTCCTTTGACTAACAGATTTGTGTTATAGGACTTATCAATATACTTATGATGTAGGTTGGTTGGTTCCAAGTAATTTATGTACTGCAAAAACAAAACAGTCTTCACAATGGGGCCTTGTGCTATTCCATACTTAATACACAGTTTTTCTGAGTAACAGCTCAAAGATGGCTGCCTACCCCTCATAAAGAAAACAGAGGTTACACATTCTCTCTCTTTTTTTTTTTTTTTTTTTTACAAGAACAACTATGGTCATAAGCACCCATGTCAAAACTGCAGAAGGCAAAGACAATGACAAAGAGAGGAGCTAAAAATGACTACATGTCAATCCCAGTCAATGGAACGGAAGACATCTAAAAATAGGGACATTGAGAATGGTCTATAAAATACACAATAGGGAATCGGTGGTCCAGAACTAAAAATTAAATGGCCTTCACCACATTGTTACAGAGGATAAAAAGTAAAATGTGGTTGCCAGTCCACGTGACTTTCACCAAAACTGCCAATAACTCAGATGGCAAACAGATATGGCAATGTAAGCAATTAAAGAAAAGGGCATCCCATCAGGAAATGGTGGACAGTCAAAAGTTGGGCACAATGTGCACAGAGTGTTGGGTGGCACCAATTAGCAAATGGTTATGGTTAAAGAGGCAGTGCCCAATATGCAACCTAGTTAAAGTGATCTCCTCACAGTGAGAGGGTTGAGAAAAGGTCGTCCAAGCCACTGGGAGAGGCTTCATAACTCTGTGTTTGTTCCCATGAAAGGAGGACTAGTGGTGATCCCAAAGTGACACCACCTGCTGACAAACAGCAACACAGAGATCATCGGAGGAAATATAAGAACAAGTGGGCTGAGGTACAAGGACTGCAGCTTTGGCAGCAGCGTCAGTGGTCTCATTTTCTGTCAGACTGACTGACCAGGAACCCACATAAACATCACAGTGGCCCCATCAAGAGTGAGCAAGTGACAGTTTTTCTGGACCCATTACACTAATGGATGAGTGGTGTGCAGCACACAGAGTCTTTGAAGGGTACTGAGAGAGTCTAAGAGATGACACAATTGAAAAGCCAGGTGTACTGTCTGGTCTGATACAGGGCAGAGAGCACTGTTATAAATACTGAGCCATGTTCCGGAAGCTGATATCAAAAAATGCTGGTGCCAATGATGAAGGCACACCCAACAACACGGTACAGGTGGATGAACTAGAAGGATCTGTGTACAATAGCACTGGTCAGCCAGCCACCAGGGTGGTGCTGAGTCCTCTTTGTGTCAGTGAAGCTCTGAATGTAAACATTGGTCATGCCTGCAGTAGTGGCACTTACATTCTTCGTGGTTCCTTATGGCAGTGACCCTAGAGAAAGTGGCCACCACAGAATGCTAGGTCTCACACTAGAGTGATGACAGAAGTTCTTTTACTTCCTATTGTGAGCAAGGTAGCTATTTCACATGGAAACAGGAGGAATGAGCTTTACTTGGCTGTTGTGCTCACCAATGTCAGAAATAATCAAAGTGGCCCTGCTTTTTTTGTGGATATTCCACCAATTGGATGACTTTCTGTTGCTGTGATGGAGGGAGTCTAGTTGTAGGTGTTAGGTTACTCTATAGGTGTGGTAAAGGCACAGAATTTTCTTATTTGGTGGAGAACAGCTTTGGTCCAAGTAAGACAGAGCCATGTATCAGTGCAGCAGTCTGCAAGTGAGGAGAAGACTGTTCTGGCACCAGTGGCTGAAGTATGTAGACAGCCACCAAAGTTGTAGATTGAGATTCTCGTGTGGGCTGCCATAGATTGCTTTGGGTAGACAGGTGCTGGGCAGCATAGTCGGGAGCTGGTCCTGTTAGTTCACTGTGCAGGACATGGTATGATTATTTAGACTTTGCTTTCAGTTGTCACGAACAACTGGAGCCAACACATTATGAAAACAATTGTGGAGCTGGTGTTTGCTGCAGACTGCTTGCTGTTTATGTTAAGAATATTTGAGCTTCTGTGTTAGGGAAAGGCATGTGCTAGTTTTCTGTTTGTAGGAAGCATATTTCCACCAGGTTTTGACTTGATAATTATATCTAGGGTATTGTGATCGGTTCACAGTCTCACTCAACTTTTGGATTTCATTTACAGTTGGGTAGCATTATCTGAATTTCTATTTAAATGATATAAGGTTAGTTATTCCATTCCTATCTCACCTTTGCCAGCTTACAGCTTGTCATTACTTATTTGGAGAGTTTGTCAATTTTTTGTATTGTATTTTGTATTCATTTTTTATGTTGGACATTTTTTATCTGTATGGAATACAGACTTTCGTTACTGTAAAATTATGCACCTAGGAGTAAAGTAGCACTGCTTTATAGCAAACAAAAAGACTAAAAACAATATACTTGTGGTGACTTAGCAAGTATTTATCATCTCTCACTGTAAATATTGATGTCACTGCCCCGAGCAGAAGGCTACAGTAATGTCTCTGACTCTGGTTCAGTCTGTTCTGTGTCTCTGACTTAAGTGTCATGGTGTAGTGGCTATCCTGCTAATAAGGTATGGAATTGTCTACTCAGTGCCAGTGTATATTATTCCATCTACATTCCTACCAGTGTGGCACTTCCTACATTAGTGAGCCCACCTACCACACTGCGTCACAATTTTGTGCAAATCTACTACACCAGTTGGGTAGACAACAACACTGCCATTGTCCACCACTTTTCCTCACCCCCTCCATGGCAGCACTGAAGATATTTCACATACAGTGTCACAATGTGTTGTGAATGTTCTGTATGACAATTTGTGAAACAACCTCCAACATGCACCAACTGAATTTCAGTTCAATGCATTGTGCAGGTACAATACTGAGAGGAATCACAAACAATGGCACATATATCCTGCAACAGCTACCTCACATGCCACGAGGGTTTTCACTGAACTGACTCCTGTTTCTGTCCACAAACTTTCAAACCTTTCCAGTGACAATCTCTGAGAACAGCACTGTACAGACGATGTGATCAGTGCCCTTACCATTCATCAACAATGGAGTCTGGCAAGCAATCCTGTCATTATCTTGTCTACATCTTCAGTTTATGGACAGCAAATTCTGATGGATCATCCCTCTACAGTGACTGAGAAATGCTGCACCTATTTACATACTGTCTGTTCCACTCAAAAGTGATTCCAGTGCAATAACAATGATGGCACCTCTGTTCCAGCTCCATCTCCCATGTCACACAGTGGTTTGAACCTCACCACAACCTTATACCTCACATCTTACACCTCTTTGGTGCTTACTGTGTACAATGCAAATGTGCTCCACAAGTGTGAACTTTTGCAGCATTTACCGCTTCATACTTTGCCTCTGAAGGGACAAACCATGTCTGACAGCGCATTCACACCATTCATGCTGAGTGTTTTTGACCTCTCATGCACCACACAGAACTGAGATATATCTGTTGGATAGACTGTGCTCCATCTCTTCTGCACCTGAAATGTCAGTTTTTGAGCCAAACACCACTGCACTTCTGAAACAGCCTCAACAGTACAAGACATTAACCAAGGCCTGTACTACATATGATGTAATACCTGTGCCATCTGCATTGCATGCCATCACACTCCCACCTGACATGAACTTCCACAAGATGCAGCAACTGTATACTACACACTCTGCCGGTCCCGTGCTAGCTGTGATAGTTAATGTTATGCTCTGGCCTGTACCATGTGCACAGCCCATGTTTCATGTAGATTTGCCAGCAGTATGGTTTGCCTTATGCAAGTGCCTGGTGTCTGCTCACAGAATCATCAATAATGATCTGAGATTTATCACTTTACTCAGCCACATTGGTAAAAACACAGATATAATCAGTGACCTCTTTCTGACAGCACCTTCTCACAAAAAGTATGGGACAGCCAGGAACTGGTTCTCCAGTGCCTCTCACACTCTCTGGAGCAGCAGCTACACTTGGTTATACCTGAAGAATCTCCAAGACAGCTCACCTCCTGCAATCTGGAGCTTCTTTTATTAGTTTTGTTTTAGGGCTTAAAAACAATGAGGTCATAAGCACCCATATCATAACCTTATAAAACTAAATAATGTGAAAAGGAAGTTAAAAGCAACTACACCTTAAGCCCAACTGCTGGAAGGAAAGAGAGCTAAGAACAAGGACTTTTTCTTGGAGAAAGGTCCACGAAATATGCTGTAGAGGCAGAGGAGGTCCAGAACCAAAGATTAAATGTGTTTTGCCATACTGCTACCATGGATGAAATGTAATACGCATTTAACAGCCTATGTGTCATTCGCTAAAATGACTTATGACCCTGACATCAAACATACACTAGAATGTAAGTACTTAAAAAAAGAGCATTCAGTCAGGAAATGGCAAACTGTCAAAAGTTAATGACAATGACCATAAAGTGGTGGGGGATCACCAATTAACAAATGGTGATGGCTAAAAAAGATTGTGCCCAATACACAACCTAGCTAACATGATTTCCTTGCAGTGAGTGGGCTGAGAGAAGGTTGACCAAGCTGCTTGGAGGGGTTTAATTTCATGGAGCTTGTTCCCACGAAGAGAAGACAACTGATGATGCCAAAGTGACACCACCCACCGACAGATGGCAACATGGAGCTCATCTGGAGGATTGTAAGAGCTATCAGGCCAAGGTAGAAGGACTGCAGCCTTGGCAGCAGTGCCAGCACCATAATTTCCCATCAGACTGACCTGACCAGGTACTCACATGAACATGACAACAGTGGCTCTCTCAACAGTTTGCAAGTGGAAGCTTTGTGATGGGTGGCCCAGCATGGCAGACAAATGGCATGCATATCTGCTGAGGAGAACATTACACAGGTATAACAGTGGTAGTTGTGCAGCTTCTGTGTAGAGACTCTCAACCAGGTTAGTGTAATAGATATCATTGGCCAAACAGACTCCACAATGGTGGATTTTATTAAGATGACATAAGATGGACAGATGTGCAGTTGTATAAACAAAATACTTATAGTCTAGTTTTTGAATGGACAAGTGATTGGTACAACTGAAGGAGGGTGGTCCAATCCACTCCCCTTGAAGTACCGCTTAGGACATGTAAGGTACTGAGGAACCGGATACAGTGTGCAGCCATGAAAGGCTCATGGGAGAAACAAGAAGAATTTCCATCAAGTGTGAGCCCCAGAAATTTCATAGTTTAATTAAATGGAAGAGCAACATGTCCAAGATGTAAAGACAGTGGAAGAAACCCACCAGAAATTCATATAAGCAGTTTTGTCAGTGAAAAACTAAAAGCCATTGTTGATGCTGCATGTGTTAAGATGATTGAGACTTTGCTGAAGAAGCCACTCACAGAGACAGGTCCATGGAGAACTGCAATAGATGGCAAAGTTATCAACAAAAAGGGAGCTGGGGATGCCTAGCAGGAGACATACCATAATAGGGTTAACTGCTGCAGCAAGAAGGATGAAGCTCAGGAGAGGGCTCTGAGGCACCCTGTTCTCCTGTGTAGAGGTGTCAGATAAGGCCAAACCCATATGCACCTTGGAAACACTGTGTTTTAAAAATTCCTGAAGGTGGTCTTACAAGCCCATGGGTAGAGAGTATATAGGTGTCATAATCTTTCTCAAAATAAAAAAAAATAAAAAAAAAAAAAAAAAACGTGGCCACAGTTTGGTATTTCTGCAGAGATGCGTTCATGACATGGGTTGATAAAGTGACAAGATGGTCAACTGCCATCTGGCACACTCAAAATCCACTTTGTGCAGTGGTTACTAGATTGTAAGATTCAAGCCACCATACCAACCAGACACGAATCATATATTCCGTCACCTTGCAGACACAGTTGGTGAGAGAAATGGGGCAGTAGCGAGAAGGAAGGTGTTTGTCCTTAGTGGGCTTAGGTATGGGTGTGACAATGACTTCAAGCCAGCATCTGGGAAATGTGCCATCTGCCCATATGCAATTGTATATATGGAGGAGAAACTGAGTGTCTGCAAGAGAAAGGTGCTGCATCACCTGAATGTGAACATCATCCAACCCTGGGGTGGGAGACCAGGATGAAGTGAGAGCATAATCTAGATCCCTCCTAGTAAAGGTGGCATTGTTATTTATTTATTTATTTATTTATTTACACACCAAGCTCTATAGGACCAAATTGAGGAGCAAATCTCCAAGGTCATGGAATGTGTCATGAAATTACAACATAAAAGTAATAACAGATAAAAATAAAATATTTATGAACCTGAAAAAAGTCAAGCCCTAAGTTTAAGTAAACACAATCAACAATACAACAAGAATAAGCTCAATTTTTCAAGGAACTCCTCAACAGAATAGGAGTAGTGACTCATGAGGAAACTCTTCAGTTTGGATTTGAAAGTGCATGGATTACTGCTAAGATTTTTGAATTCTAGTGGTAGCTTATTGAAAATGGATGCAGCATTATACTGCACACCTTTCTGCACAAGAGTTAAGGAATTCTCATCCAAATGCAGGTTTGATTTGTGCCAATTATTAACTTAGTGAAAGCTGCTTATTCTTGGGAATAAGCTAATACTGTTAACAAGAAATGACAGTAAGGAATATATATACTCAGAGGCCAATGTCAAAATATCCAGACTCATAAACAGGGATCGAAAAGAGGTTCATGAACTTACACCACTTAATGCTTGAACAACCCATTTATGAGCCAGAAATACCCTTTTAGAATGGGAAGAGTTACCCTAAACTATACCATACAACATAAGTTAATGAAAATAAGCAAAGTAGACTAATTTTTGTGTCGTATGATCACTCACTTCAGATACCATTCGAATAGTAAAAATGGAAGCATTAAGTATTTGAACAAGATCCTAAACGTGAGCTTTCCATGACAGTTTATTATCTATCTGAACACCTAGAAATTTTAACTGTTCAGTTTCACTAATCATATGACTATTCCATGAAATTAAAGTGTCAGGTTTTGTTGAACTATGTGTTAGAAACTGTAAAAACTGAGTCTTACTGTGATTTAGCATGAGTTTATTTTCTACAAGCCATGAACTCATGTCATGAACTGCACTATTTTAAACTGAGCAAATGTTGCACAGAACATCCTGTACTACCAAGCTAGTATCATCAGCAAACAGAAATATTTTAGAGTTACCCATAATACTTGAGGGCATATCATTTATATAAATAAGAAACTGGAGTGGCCCCAACACTGATTGCTGGGGTAACCCCCACTTGACCATACCCCACTCAGACCCAACATCACAGCCATTCTCAACACTGTGAATAATGACCTTTTGCTGTCTGTTGTTAAAGTAAGAGGTGAACCATCTGTGAGCTACTCCCCATATTCCATAATGGTCCAACTTCTGGAGCAATATTTTGTGATCAACACAATCAAACGCCTTAGTAAATCAAAAAATATACCTAGCATTCAAATTTTTTTGTTTAACCTAACCAATAACTCACAGAGAAAAGAGTACGTAGCATTTTCAGTTAAATGACTTCTAAAGATGAACTGTACATTTGATAGCAAATTGTGTGATCTAAAATGATCAGTTATCCTTAAATACACAACCTTTTCAATAACTTTAGCAAACACTGATGGCATAGAAACAGGTCTAAAATTGTCTACATTATCTCTTTCTCCCTTTTTATAAAGCGGCTTTACTACTGAGTACTTTAATCATTCAGGAAACCGACCATTCCTAAAGGAAAAATTACAAATATGGTTAAATACAGGGCTAACATGTGCAACACAGTACTTTAATATTCTGCTATGAACTCCATCAGATCCATGAGTGCCCTTAGTCTTCAGTGATTTAATTATTGACTCAATCTCTCTCTTGTCTGTATCACAGAAAAGTATTTCAGACATCAATCTCGGATGGCATTTGCCAAGAGGGTTACGTGATTCCTTGCATAAACTGAATTTTTATTTAATTCATCAGCAATGCTCAAAAAATGGCTGTTAAGTACTGTACATATATCTGATTTATCAGTAACACAAATATTTTTACTATGAACTGACCTTATATCGTCGACCTTGTGCTGCTGACCAGACACTTCCTTCACAATTGATCATATGGTTTTAATTTTATCCTGTGAATTGGCTATTATTGCCTTCCTAATAACATTTTTAAGCATCTTACACTACTGTTTGTAATGGGTTACTGTAGCTTGATTGTGACTACTTCTAACATTTTGATATAATTCCCACTTTGTTCTACATGATATCCTTATCCCACTAGTCAGCCATCCGGGCTGCCTTTTACTGCTAGTACCCCATTTAGAACATTCTAATGGAAAGCAACTCTCAAAGAGCATGAGAAATGTGTTAAAGAAAGCATTATATTTGTTATCTATGTTATCGGCACTATAAACATCCTGCCACTCTTGTTCCTTGATGAGGTTTAAAAAACTCTCTGTTGCTGCTGGATTAACTTTCCTACATAGTTTGTAATTATATGTGACATTTGTTTGAGTACAAAAACCTTTTAATGTTAAAATTTGTGCATTATGTTCTTAAAGGCCATTTACTCTTTTACTAACAAAATGCCCATCTACTAATGAAGAACAAATAAAAATATTGTCTATGGCTGTGCTACTGTTCCCCTGTACCACAGTTGGAAAAAACATTCATGATTCTGAGACGAGAAGGATATGGCCCAAGCCTCCTCCATTTGTTTCTGAGGGAGGAAGGTGGGGTGATAGTGAGTGGAGCTCAAAATCTCCACAGAGTGGCGACCTGAGGTGTTAGAGGTACCAATAGGTTCCACAATGACATCATCTTCTATGGTCAGACCGGAAATCGGGGAATGGACCTTGGTTCCAAAGAGCTGATGGAGGTTGTCCCACATGATGGAAAAGGGAGTGAAACCATTGAAAGAACCAGTAAATGAAATCCAGCTAGCTCTTTTGCTATCCCAAAGAATGCAATGACACTGTGCACACAACTATTTATAATGAAGACAGTTTGCCATCATAGGATGACAGTTCAAAATTCAGACAGCATGTCTCTACAAACAAACTGCATTGTGGCACACTTAAGTTCACCGTGGGACCAGGACACAGTGAGGTAAAGATGAAGTGTGAGGTATGGAACACTCTGCAATGGTTGTTTGTTGTTGTGGTCTTCAGTCTTGAGACTGGTTTGATGCAGCTCTCCATGCTACCCTATCCTGTGCAAGCTTCTTCATCTCCCAGCACTTACTGCAACCCACATCCTTCTGAATCTGCTTAGTGTATTCATCTCTTGGTCTCCCTCTACGATGTTTACTCTCCACGCTGCCCTCCAATGCTAAATTTGTGATCCCTTGATGCCTCAGAACATGTCCTACTAACCGGTCCCTTCTTTTTGTCAAGTTGTGCCACATACTCCTCTTCTCCCCAATTCTATTCAATACTTCATCATTAGTTATGTGATCTACCCATCTAATCTTCAGCATTCTTGTGTAACAACACATTTTGAAAGCTTCTATTCTCTTCTTGTCCAAATTATTTATTGTCCATATTTCACTTCCATACATGGCTACACTCCATACAAATACTTTCAGAAACGACTTCCTGACACTTAAATCTATACTCAATGTTAACAAATTTCTCTTCTTCAGAAACACTTTCCTTGCCATTGCCAGTCTACCATTTATATCTTCTCTACTTCGACCATCATCAGTTATTTTGCTCCCCAAATAGCAAAACTCCTTTACTACTTTAAGTGTCTCATTTCCTAATCAAATTCCCTCAGCATCACCCGACTTAATTCAACTACATTCCATTATCCTTGTTTTGCTTTTGTTGATGTTCATCTAATATCCTCCTTTCAAGACGCTGTCCATTCCTTTCAACTGCTCTTCCAAGTCCTTTGCTGTCTCTGATAGAATTACAATGTCATCGGTGAACCTCAAAGTTTTTATTACTTCTCCATGGATTTTAATACCTACTCCAAATTTTTCTTTTGTTTCCTTTACTGCTTGCTCAATATACAGATTGAATAACATCGGGAAGAGGCTACAACCCTGTCTCACTCCCCTCCCAACCACTACTTCCCTTTCATGTCCCTCGAGTCTTATAACTGCCATCTGGTTTCTGAACAAATTGTAAATAGCCTTTTGCTCCCTGTATTTTGCCCCTGCCACCTTTAGAAATTGAAAGAGAGTATTCCAGTCAACATTGTCAAAAGCTTTCTCTAAGTCTACAAATGCTAGAAATGTAGGTTTGCCTTTCCTTAATCTTTCTTCTAAGATAAGTCGTAAGGTCAGTATTGCCTCACGTGTTCCAATATTTATACGGAATCCAAACTGATCTTCTCCGAGGTTGGCTTCTACCAGTTTTTCCATCTGTCTGTAAAGAATTCACGTTTGTATTTTGCAGCTGTGACTTATTAAACTGATAGTTTGGTAATTTTCACATCCGTCAACATTTGCTTTCTTTGGGATTGGAATTATAATATTCTTCTTGAAGTCTGAGGGTATTTCGCCTGTCTCATACATCTTGCTCACCAAATGGTAGAGTTTTGTCAGGACTGGCTCTCCCAAGGACATAGGTAGTTCTAATGGAATGTTGTCTACTCCCGGGGCCTTGTTTCGACTCAGGTCTTTCAGTGCTCTGTCAAACTCTTCACACAGTATCGTATCTCCCATTTCATCTTCATCTACATCCTCTTCCATTTCCATAATATTGTCCTCAAGTACATCGCCCTGCAGTGGTTAGGATAATGTTTATAAGGTACACTACCTGGTCATCACAACTGGGGAAATGTTCGTCAAAGATCACCAGGGAGGAGTAAAGCCTCCAGTTGGCCTTAGAAAGCTGCCAATTGAGGGTACACATAGGTGAGGTAGGAGTCAGCAAATGAAGAGCACATGGAGAATGGTTGCTCAATTATGTGGCAGAGAGACTGAATCACTCAAGGTGACAGGGAAGCTGGGAAGTGTAGAACAAGAGGTCCAATTGGAAATAGGTGTGCCTGGAATCTCAAAGGAATGTTGGTGCTCCAGTGTTAAGACAATTGATGTTGAGTTGATCTAAAAAGGTCAGCCAAGAGGGAACCTCTCAGACAGGTTCTGGAAGACCCTGAAAGGTACGATGCACATTAAAGTCATTGAGCAGTAAAAAGGGGTGACAGAGTTGACCAATAAGCTGGAAGAAGTCTGTCCTGGTGACACTGAATGATGGAAGGATGTAGACATTGGAAAGAGGAAAGGTGGAGCGAGGAAGGTTAATGCAGACTGCAACAGCTTGCAGCTGAGTGTTCAGTAAGATTGTTTTCTATCAGTGGCATCCTGGATGAGCAGCATGACTCCCCATGGGACAGAATGCCATCCTCAGGTGGGAAGGTTGAAGCAAATTGGAAGGAAATTCAGGTGGTAAAAGTGGTCACTAGCACACAGTTTTGTTTCTTGGAGGCAGAAAAAACAAGTGGACCCTTTGATTCCAAGAGCTGTCCTAATTTTTCCATGTTGGATCTAATTCCATGAATGTTCCATTGGAGAAGAGTCATAATGGGGAAGGTGAAGGTGAGAAATAATGAAAGGTAGTCACCTCGGCAGCTGCCGAGTGCCAGCCCTTAAGGACTCACTGTTACAGGATGCAGAGGCTGGAGGATCCTGTCTCATGAGATCCACAGAGGCTTTGGCTGGGCCAGCAGATTCCAGGGAGGAAAAATGGTAGGCAGTGCACATCGGCAAAATGGGGGGCAGCTATTTGAGCATATCATGCAGCGACACCATTGAAGAGGATCTCCAAGTCAGGGAAGAAGATCATTTGCTTTTTTCAATTGGTTGGCAGCCAAAGACTCAGATGGTTTTTTTGCTGGAGGGACATAGAAAGTCTTCACAGCCTGCTGTTCGTGTAGCAGGTGATTCTGCTGCTAGGAATGGAGATTTGGTGGCTTTTTGTGCAGCTGTAGGACAAGGAGATGGGGATTCTACCACGATACTGGACGATTTCACAAATGCAGTGTTGACTGGAAGGCTGCAAGTCTGTGTGGCTATGTCCTTTGTGGAAGGAGGCATAGCAAGAACAGTCTTGTAAGTACCGGATGGTAAGACTCAGGGCTTCTGACTAGTCAGTAACTTGCAAGTGAGAGCGTAAAGTACTTTTTCTTTCATCGAGGTCTCCTGGACAGCTCACTCATCGAGATACAAGGGACATTCTTGGGATGAGGCTAGATAGTCGCCATTACAATTGACACAGCAGGGAGGAGGAGGAGGCAGGGAAACTTCTCATGAGCATCCCTACCACAACCTACCTGTGTCTGACAGGACATATGAGTGTTGTTACAACATTGACAATGGTAGCACAACATCAAGTTTGGAATATGTGGTTGGACCATGATGACATCATAACCTGCTTTGATCTTCGATGGAAACGCTTCTCGATCAAACATGAGCAAGGAGTGTGTGTGGGCACTAATGTTGCATTAACCTTTTTCATTACTCAATGGACTGCAGTGATGCTCTGATCAGAGAGATAAGTCTGGAATTTTCCCTCAGACATATCATCAAGCTGTCGAGTGCAAATAACACGTAGAATTCAGCATTTGGTATGCCTCTAAATGAAAGGCATAGCCATGGAGGAGCTAAACTGTAAGCAATTGTTGGTCTTTAAAATCACGATTGGTCCCCAGAAGCAATGTCACATTATGCAAACAAGAGAAGGATTTCACAGGGTCTGCAATTACATCAATACCTTCCTGGATAATAAATGGATTAACTGTAACAAAGAACTGACCTTCTTCTGCACTTAATACAATGAGGAACCAAGATGCAGCTGGGAGAGTTTTTGAGTCTTTGGCCTCATTCTGTTTACCTTCCACAATTATTGGCTCTTTGCAAAAAAAAATCCCCCACGATTGCCAGTGTCTCTGATGATATGCTCCTCCCAACTGGTGGCCCCCCTCAGAGAGGGGCTCTCCCCCCTCAGATGACTGTTCACACTTCAGGTCACACCTCCTGATCTGCTGATAGGAGAGCCGATTGGTAATTTGGGGAAGGTAACGGCGCAGGCAGTCACCCCTCCGTAGGCCTGGCGGTACAAGCCTACACTACCTGTTGACCAGAGGCTGGAAATTATGCATTACCCACTCACCTGTTATGCATCAAACATGTGGGCTGGCCTTCAGGAGAGCATAACAAGGAAGAAGAAACAAAGAGAAACCTCAAACGCCAGAGTGGAGGAAGGGTAGGAGATGTCAGAATATCGAAAGTTCAGAACATATTCTCAAAAATATCCTAGATATGCTCCCCAAGAGAGGTGGGTGTGTGTGTGGGAGGGGGGGGGGGGGGGGGGGGGGAACAGCAGGAGGATAGATGTGAAATACAGAAAGGGATTAAGTGCTGCAAAGGCTGGTGACCTGTGATAGCCAAGAACAAACTCACTAAAGAGTGGTGAGCCCACTGGTGGGATTCTGGCACTATCTTTGGATGTGGTAATACTGTGCTGATGACAGACCACATGCTCTGGACACAGTGGCTTCTTAAACTTCACACACGTCCAGAATGCAATGCTGTCTCACAAGGAAGTCCCCCTCAACACCAGACTCCACCTTGCAGTCCAAATCCACACCCTGGTGTGATATTGTCATCTGGTTAACAGCCACTCTGACAGCATAAAGGCCATCGCTCAACTCAGCTACAGCATGATCAAAGAGAATCAACTTCTGCTGAGCCAGCCTCAGCTCTCACTCACACTGCCGCACATCATCATCACTGCCTTTGCTCTATGCAGCAGCAAAGTGGCCAAGAACAGCTGAGTCCTGAAATGGCCCGAGCTCCCACCTGCCGCCTCTCTCTGCAGCCTTCAAAACGTGGACAGCCAACAAACACAAATACTACAGTGAATACACCTGTTTCAGAATTTATTGAAGAATGAAATTACAGCAATTGGTACTCTTTTCCATAGCAAACCACAAATTCCACATGAAATAAAACCATGTAAGGCACGTTCTTTCTTCAACCTTTCATTTCAGAGATGATTTGACTATTGTGAGTTATGTACCAAGGAAGAATAAGTGTGTACTGATATTAAGTTTCGAGTACCATGATATCAAACTTGATGAGACTCACAGAAAGAAGAAACCAAAACCAAAGGTAAATACTTACACATGCAAAAGACAGATAAGGAGATAGCCATTCATTTCATGGGCTAATGTAATGGCATCTTTATCCGTGCTTTGTCTTTATTCATAAATTAACACCAAGGATGACACAATGGAAAATCATATAAAAGGATGATTTTCTTGAATTATTCATTCACATATGGAGTCCAGAGCCAAAACAATAAATTTGCAAGAAAGTGTTCCACAAGAATTGGCTGGATGTAGCATCAAAAGGGACCAGGGAAAGGTTATCATCCACCAAAAAATGCACGGATAAAGATGCTTTTTGCATCCATATGAATTGGAAAAGAGAATTTCTCAGTGTTGTTCAAAAATGTTCTAATGATATATGCAATGAACACAGTGTGCTTGTTTGTGAAGGTTGTTTCCGGTAACATGTAGACCTTTGCGACGGACGGTCTAATCTTTATTTGGATAGAATGCTGTGTAGCTTAATTTTTGTCATGCCTATGTAATGTGCATCCTGGTCATTTCATTTCTGTTGTATTTGGATGCTTTATGCATCTTGACTTGCACTGTCCATCTGCATATCTCAGTTTATATACATGCTAATATAAGTTATGATACAACAAAATCAATAAAATTAGTAAAGATTAAATTGAAAGTTATTCCACTGAAATTAATCTTCGAACCTAATCTTTAATGATTTACTAATTTTAACTAACTGCACGTGTTTTATAGCACTGCATTTACTCATTTATAAAAGTAAGTTTTCATAATAAATGTAACAATGTTAAAAAATAACAATATTTATAGAAAACTCAGTGGGGGGCTTTGGAGGCTCCCAACATGCATTAATGCATCCATAGGTTCAGTGCTCTGCACTATACAACAAACTTTGTTCCCTAATGTCAAACTGCTCCTCACTAGCACTGAAAATGACATCATGAGATGTGACGACATAGACACATGGCTGCATATCGTGGGCACTGCCATCAACTATACACAGTCAAGCAACATCTCAGTGTTCTGCAACATCTGCAACATCTTTCACCTCAGATGACACCAACATAGTACCGGATCCCTTCCACAAGGATCTGTAAGAGGTTAGTGAAGTGTTGTGTCCAACTGCAGGGTGTAATTTTGACAGTGTACTGATTGCCACACAAGTGATTCTTCTCTACAACACACTGTGCTCTCAGCGACTGATATCCTCTCCCTGATCGGCCACACACCATTTGTGCCATTGGCAGTGGTACTGACCATCATATAACTATTAATTGGGCCTGCCAATCTGAATTAGACCTTGTATGTGTAGACTAATAATTATATGTGTAATCTAATATAATAGACAAATAGTCCCTGATCACATTATCTGCAACATTGATGTAGCGCATGTCAGTTATGAACTGCAATAAGATGTCAAGCTGGAAGAGACCACAGATGGCCCAAAGGGCAGTGGTCTGTGTAAACTGTAAGAGATCTCCATTAATTAAAACTTCTGGGCTGAATTGCCGTGGTCCATATATAAAACTTTTTCTCCTTCCTGATGTTCCGTTGCCTACTGCGGGCAACATTTTATGAGGTGAGTCGATGACTGGCTGCTAGGCACTGGAGGTCCCGCTTATATAGAGCGCTTAGATGGCACCACCACTCATCACGTACTTTTGACTTTAAAACTGTCTCTGGCTAGTGCCATGTCTCTCGATTATAGGTAATCGATTGTCACTTCATTGGTACAAAGTTGACCACCATATGTCCAGTTTTAATCCTTTGTCTTTTTTATTAAAATTATTTTTGTGCTTGTATATCTCTATAGGTAAAACTGACACACATATTAAAAATTCCATGCATTTTATTGAAAAACTGAGGGAGATCACAGTTAGTCCAAGTGACATCCCTGTCAGTTTCAATGTAGTATCCCTGTTCACCATGGTCCCTGTTGATGAAGCTCTTTCTTACATAGCTGACATGTTTCCTACTGATATAATAGCTTTGTTTCGACACTGTCTATCCTAGACTTATTTTCAATATAACAATGAGTTTTATGAACAAATTGATGGGGTGGCCATGGGTAGCCCTCTGAGCCCTGCTATTGCTAATCTATTTATGGAATTTTTTGAACAACAAGTGCTGCAGTTGGTTAAAAAAAGCCCTTTGAAATGGTACCGATATGTGGATGACACCTTTGTGATATGGAATCATGCTGAAGAGGAATGGAGTGATTTTTTGGTGTACATAAACAGTTTCAATCCAAATATACAATTCACCATGAAGAAATAGGGTAATGGAAAACTAAATTTTTGGATGTATTAGTTATTAAACGGGCAGATGGGACTTCAGGGTACAAGGTATATAGAAAAGAGACACACACCAATCGTTACCTACATAAGAATTCAAATCATCATCCTAGGCAGATGAGAGGAATCATAAAAACTTTAGTGGACAGGGCTAATAACATCTGTGAGCCAATTTATTTGCAAGATGAATTAAGCCATTTGCAAATGGCTTTCAAGAGAAATGGGTATATTGACAATGAAAAAGATCGAGCACTCAACCACAGAAGAAAAGTGTCCGAAAATACATGATAACAACAACCATTGGCTGGAAAGGTTTTCTTCCACTTATTCATAACATCATGGACTGAATTGAGAAAGTTTTAGCCAAGTTTCAAGTGGAGACAATCTTTTGACCTACCAAGAAAATTAGTGAAATTTTAAGATCGGTGAAAGATGCACGACACCCCTTAGCTACCCCAGGTGTGTACAAATTCCTTGTAGCTGTGGCATGTTTTGTATTGGAACAACTAAAAGGAGTGTTAATACCTGCCTAACGGAACACAAAAGGAACTGTAGATTGGGACAAATTGACAAATCAGCTGTAGCGGAACACGTTTTCAAAGACGGTGATCATGAAATAAAATTTAGTGAGACAAACATGATTGCTAGGACCTCACATTATTATACCCACATGTATAGAGAAGCTATAGAGATCTACAGACATGAAAATAATTTTAATAAAAAAGAAGAAGGATTAAAACTAGACAAGATATGGCAGTCGACTTTGTACCAACGAAGTGACAATCGATTACCTGTAATCAAGAGAGATGGCACTAGCCAGAGATAGTCGAAAGCACGTGATGAGTGGTGGCGCCATCTAAGCACTCTATATAAGCGGGACCTCCAGTGTCTAGCAGCCAGTCGTTGACTCACCTCAGAAGATGTTGCTCGCAGTAGGCAACAAAACGTCAGGAAGGAGAAGAAGTTTTATATATGGACCACGGCAATTCAGGCCGGAAGTTATAATTAATGAAGACGCTAGCCGTGAAAGCTTACATGTTATGATTGTAAGAGATCTGCGCTCTGTGTCACCCTGAAAGTAACTTACAGATTCATAAACAGCAAGGAGATCCTGGTCGAAGGTTGACCACATGTGTTTTGTGTTTGTGAGCTGAGGGAACCAGCTATATTAATATGGCACTGATAGCATGGTCTCTTGTGTCCAATGCTGTGGTAAGGTGTACACAGGGAGACAGATGAGCGAGTGTAGTCACATTCAGTTAATCGCCCTTGATATTGTCAAAGGCAGTTTGCATGGATTTTGTTGACTAGAGGTGACTTTTACCTGATGTATTATTCGTGCACTGAACCTGGGTCAATGGAAGAGGAGTCTCCATTAAGTGTGGGGTGTGTTTTCTGTAGAAGTTAGCAGTACCTAAAAATCTGCATAGTTCTTGGCAAGAGTAATATCTGGTAGGTCTTTTCAGGCACTGGGCAGATGCCTGAAGTATATACATGGTAGCTGATGAACATCATATGAATTTGATCATGATTCACGGCCGGTATTGTCTTCACTTAAAACTTCCGGGCTGATAGGCCGTGGTCAAAGTATAAAACTCTCTCCTGACGTTTCGTCTCCGACTACGGGTGACATCCTCGGAGGTAAAGCGGCGAACTGCGAAGAGAACTCGAGTAAGCGGTGATTATATAGGCAGTACAGAGGGTGCCACTGTCCATCATGTGGCGTCGGCTATGAGACTGTCTCTGGTAATACCAACATTCTCGATTGAAAGTAATCGATCGTCACGCTTTGAGGTGCAACGCTGACATCCAAATTTTATCCAGTTTAACACCTTCATCTTACCTGTTAAAATTATTACACTGTTTATCAATCTCGATAGCCTCTCTATACAAGTGTGCATAATAATGCGAGGTTTTTGATATGACGCTCGTCTCGCTGAATTTTATTTCATGATCACCTTCCTGGTAAACATGTTCTGCTACAGCCAATTTATCCGTGTGACCCAGGCGGCAATTCCTCTTATGTTCAACAAGATGGGTGTTCACACTTCTCTTTGTGGTACGGATATAAACCTGTCCACAAGTACAAGGAATTCTATATACCCCCGGTGTAGCCAAAGGGTGTCGTGCATCTTTTGCAGACCTTAAAAATTTCTTTTATTTTCCTGGTGGGTCTGAAAATAGTTACCACCTCATACTTGCCTAAAACTTTCCCAATGCAATCTGTGACCTTACTACTGAACGGAAGAAAAACTTTGCCCTTGGGTGACTGTTGTTCGTTGTTACTCCTGATTGTCTGCCTAGAGCGAAGTGCTTGATCTATATATATCCTTGCTAGAATAGCCATTCTTCATGAAAGTTGACCGTAGATGTTCAATCTCATCTTTCAAATAAACAGGTTCACAAAGTTCATACGCCCTGTCTACTAAAGTTTTCAATACACCTCTTTTTTGTCCAGGGTGGTGGTTTGAATCTTTGTGTAGATAACGATCAGTATGTGTGGGCTTTCTAAACACCTTATGGCCCAACGTTCCGTCTCCCATCGTTTAATCACAGACACATCAAGGAAATTCAATTGCCCATTCCTTTCCGTCTCCATAGTGAATTGGATTATCGGATTAATGCTGTTTAAATGTGTCAGGAAGGCATCCAACTCATCTGCTCCGTGTGTCCATACTAGGAACGTGTCATCGACATAGCGATACCATCTGGCTGGTCTCTTACTGGCAGTCTGCAATGCCCGTTGTTCAAAAGTCTCCATAAATAAGTTAGCCACAGCAGCACTGAGAGGACTGCCCATAGCCACCCCGTCTATCTGTTCATAAAAGTTATTATTGTATTGAAAGTAGGTTGTGGTGTGGCAGTGTTGGAATAATGCCACAATATCAATAGAAAAAATATCAGCTATGCATAAGATAGCTTCGTTTACCAGAATCATGGTAAATAACAACTGATGTAGCATTGCAGACTCCATATGGTTGTAAATACGATGCGCCTGAGCCGAGCGAAACATCTTCTTCACCTTTTGAAATTTCGGAACCGTCGAAGTGTCTCTGCAGCGTAACAGGAAGGTGGGTACACAATTGTTGTGCCTTCTTCTTATGCATTCCTTCAAATTGTCAAACTGATGCTGACATATCCTCCCCGTAAAGGCGTTTGATCATACAATGTAAGTTATCACGGCCGGTATTGTCTTCACTTAAAACTTCCGGGCTGATAGGCCGTGGTCGAAGTATAAAACTCTCTCCTGACATTTCGTCGCTGACTGCGGGAGACATCCTTGGAGGTAAAGCGGCGAACTGCAAAGAGAACTCAAGGAAGTGCTGATTATATAGGCAGTACAGAGGGCGCCACTGTCCATCATGTGGGTCGGCTATGAGTTTGTCTCTGGTAATGCCAACATTCTCGATTGAAAGTAATCGATCGTTACGCTTTGCGGTGCAACACTGACATCCAAATTTTATCCAGTTTAACACCTTCATCTTTCCTATTAAAATTATTACACTGTTTATCAATCTCGATAGCCTCTCTATACAAGCGTGCATAATAATGCGAGATTTTTGATATGATGCTTGTCTCGCTGAATTTTATTTCATGATCACCTTCCTGGTAAACATGTTCCGTACATGTAAGCCACCTAAAAGTAATTTGTCACAGGCTCAAAGGAAGGCGCTGAGGGATATAAATGCAGATAAAAACATTATTGTTCTTAATGCAGATAAGGGTAATGCCACTGTCATACTGAACAGTAAGGACTATCATGGAAAAATCAATGATATTTTGGTTCCCTACAATTACAAAAAACTCCAGACAGATCTGACTACGAAGATTTTAAGAATGACAAATTGACTGGTGAAAGCGTCTTCATTTGGCTCTGATGATAAGTTGCTTTGTATAACAGAAGCGTATCCACCTAGACTTTATGGCTTACCAAAAGTTCATAAACCTGTGATTCCGTTGAGACCAATTGTCAGCACTGTAGGTGGACCAACACATGAGTTAGCTAGACATCTTGCCTCAATGCTGCAGCCCTATGTTGGTAGGATGGACAGTCATATTAAAAATTCAGCTCATTTGATTGACAAGTTAAAGGAAACGAGTGTGGGCCCGGATGATATCCTCGTCAGTTTTGACGTTGTGTTGTTATTTACCATGATTCCAGTAAACGAAGCTATCTTATGCATAGTTGATATTTTTTCTATTGATATTGTGGCATTATTCTGACACTGCCTCACCACAACCTACTTTCAATACAATAATAACATTTATGAACAGATATGGGCAGTCCTCTCAGTGCTGCTGTGGCTAACTTATTTATGGAGACTTTTGAACAATGGGCATTGCAGACTGCCAGTAAGAGACCAGCCAGATGGTATCGCTATGTCGATGACATGTTCGTAGTATGGACACATGGAGCAGATGAGTTGGATGCCTTCCTGACACATTTAAACAGCATTAATCCGATAATCCAATTCACTATGGAGACGGAAAGGAATGGGCAATTGAATTTCCTGGATGTGTCTGTGATTAAACGATGGGAGATGGAACGTTGGGCCATAAGGTGTTTAGAAAGCCCACACATACTGATCGTTATCTACACAAAGATTCAAACTACCACCCTAGACAAAAAAGAGGTGTATTGAAAACTTTAGTAGACAGGGCATATGAACTTTGTGAACCTGTTTATTTGAAAGATGAGATCGAACATCTATGGTCAACTTTCGTGAAGAAAGGCTATTCTAGCAAGGATATAGATCAAGCACTTCGCTCTACGCAGAGAATCAGGAGTAACAACGAACAACAGTCGCCCAAGGGCAAAGTTTTTCTTCCATTCATTAGTAAGGTCACAGATTGCATTGGGAAAGTTTTAGGCAAGTATGAGGTGGAAACTATTTTCAGACCCACCAGGAAAATAAAAGAATTTTTAAGGTTGGCAAAAGATGCACGACACCCTTTGGCTACACCGGGGGTATATAAAATTCCTTGTACTTGTGGACAGGTTTATATCCATACCACAAAGAGAAGTGTGAACACCCGTCTTGTTGAACATAAGAGGAATTGCCGCCTGGGTCACACGGATAAATCGGCCATATCGGAACATGTTTACCAGGAAGATGATGATGAAATAAAATTCAGCGAGACGAGCATCATATCAAAAACCTCGCATTATTATGCACGCTTGTATAGAGAGGCTATTGAGATTAATAAACATCATAATAATTTTAACAGGAAAGACGAAGGTGTTAAACTGGATAAAATTTGGATGTTAGCGTTGCACCGCAAAGCGTGACGATTGATTACTTTCAATCAAGAATGTTGGCATTACCAGAGACAATCTCATAGCCGACCCACGTGATGGAGAGTGGCGCCCTCTGTACTGCCTATATAATCAGCGCTCCCTCGAGTTCTCTTCGCAGTTCATCGCTTTACCTCTGAGGATGTCTCCCGCAGTTGGAGACGAAACGTCAGGAGAGAGTTTTATACTTCGACCACAGCCTATCAGCCCGGAAGTTTTAAGTGAAGATCATATGAATTTGTCGTAATTGACATTTGTCGTCATTAATGACAACCCCATGGGTAGCTAGTTGTCAAAAGGTTGTTGTAGATGTGAATCACACTCTTCTGCTGAAGGTAAGAGTATAATTATATTATCTAAATAGGCATAAAAATGATAAATTGAACAAGGCACTGTTGATAAAACATTGCCATGTTCGTGCAGCATTTTTTAATCCATAAGGCATGTACAAAAAGTCAGAGTTCAAAATACATAATGATTGCTGTCTTCAGTATGTCCTTTTCTGCCATAGGAATCTGGAGATATACTTTTTTACAATCTACTACGCAGAAAATTGTGGCACCAGCTAGTACATGTGAGAAGTCCTGTAGACTTATTAGGCTACACATATTAGACTACACTTACTAAACTTGCATGTGTCCCTTCCATCCCACCATTTGACACTACACTTCCTAATATATGAAGACCTTTCCTCTTGCTCGTTTATAATGTTACACATCAATGCAATGAAACCTGTGCTATGTCCATCATATACTGCCTATATAAAGTAATAGCATGGGGCACAAACTCATTTAATACAATGATTGGGGGCAAAAGATTTACAGTGTCTATCAATAGACTGGAGCCTGCCTGGACAGTTTCAGACCAGTCTCATCATCCACCCTCCGGCTCTATACCTACTCTGTCCTCATCTATCCCCTTCATGTTTCAGACAAATGTTTCAGGCTTCCTCCCCATGCTGATGAAAATCTTGTAATTTCCATGCAGTATGAATACAGGAAATCTGGAGCCAGCAGAGTTTCACATCACTACCTCGACACCTCTCCTATATTCTCTGAACTAAACAATGAGGAGATGATGTCCTGTCTAACTACAGACTGCTCCGTGATCATCACTGGTGTTGCTGTTCTGGCAGCAGCAGACAATGGCACCATATCACCCCACACTCCACCCACATTGAGTGGCGCTGATGCTGTCACATCAGTCCCAGCTACTTCATGTTATGGGTGTGGTCTCCAGTTCCTGTCCACCTCCAAGACTATGAGGTCTTGGCATCACTGCAGTCACAGCACTACCATCGCCTAATGCCATTGATTCACCACCTTGTGCCACTTTGCCTCCTCTTGTGCTCCTCACTATGGAATGGGAAGGAGGGGGGGGGGGGGAGGGAGGATTCTCTGTGGTGACATAGTGACTATTTATCATTTCTCACTGTAACTATCGATATTGCTGCCCTAAGCAGCAGCCAGCAGTAATGTCTTTGACTGTAGTTTTAGTTTGGTATTACCTCTGACTTGAGTGTCTTGGTATATTGTCTACTCAATAGTGATGTGTATTATTCCATATAAGCGCCTATCAGTACACCACATCTTACATACTTAACATGCATTTAAATCTTGCAGTTCACACACTGATTCTTAAGCAGTTATCAATGCACAAAGTCCTCAGAATAGTGATGAAACCAGTTTAAGTGAAACAAAACCAAATATGGAATCATTTGCCTCACCCAATATAGTGGATGCAAGCAGAACTCAATCAGAATATGAACAACATATTTACAATGCAAGTCAGAGAGTGCAATACACACAAAAAGTTGTAATTAGTAGCACAAAATTGGAGAAACAAGTTTCTGCTCATTATGAAACAAAAACAAACTTTGAAGATAAGCATATTCCAAGTGGCCTGGTAACGAGCTGAGGTCATGTTAACAGAAGTCCCTATGTGAGTTCTACCCCTCTGCGATAATGGATTTAAGGACAGCACGAGAAACCTAAAGTGGTATGACCCAACACGCATTTGAAATCACCACCCGTAGAATTTGGGTTCAGTGTGATAACCACATGGTTTATATCTACACCTGTACTCTGCAATTCACGTTTAACTGCTTTGTAAATGGTTCATAGAACCATCTTCAGAGTATTACTCAACCATTCCACTATTGTATAGCACATGGAAAAATGAACACTCAAGTCTTTTTGGGCAGACTCTGATTCCTTTTATTTTATCACCTTGGTCATTTATCCCTGTACAAGTGGGAACTGACAAAACATTTTTGCATTTGGTTTAGAGAGTCGGTGACTGGTATTTTGTGAAAAGATCTCATTTCATTGAAGAATATCTTTGTTTTAATGGTTGTCACCCCAATTCCCTTATCATATGTGTGACACTTTCATTCCTATTTCACAATAGAACAAAATAACTTGCCCTTATTTGAACTATTTTGATGTCTTCTGTCAGTCCTATCTGATAAGGATCTCATACAGCACAGTAATATTCTAGCAGAGGATGGACAAGTGTAATGTAGGTAGTCACTCTAGAAGACCTGTTTCATCATCTAAATGTACTGCCAATAAAATAGTCCTTGGTTTGCCTTCCTCCACAACATTTTCTATGTGATCACTTCAATGTAAGTTCTTTGCAATGGTAATTACTAGGTATTAAGTCAAAATGACAGCCTTTAAATTTTTGTGATTTATCTTGTAACTGAAAGGCAATGGATTTTGTTTTGTACCCATGTGGTTGACCTCTCACTTTTCATTACTGAGATAATTGTCACTTGTTGCGTCTCACAGATATCATGTCTTAACGGGTTTGATCGTCTGATGACCTACCTAGAAGTTAAATGACAGCATAATCTGCAAACAATCCAAGAGAGCTGCTCAGATTGTCTTTTAAATCATGTATTTTAATTAGGAATAGCAGGGGGCCTTTAGCACTTACTTGTAGAATGTCAGATATCACTTCTATTTTCATTTGTTACTAGGTACTGTAATTTTTTATGAAATACTCCAAAGCCCTCAATTTGAGTAGAAGTGTCTTGTGATGAGCAGTGTCAAAAGCTCTCTGGGGATCTAGAAATAAAGAATCAGTCTGAGCCCCATCAATAGCATTTATTACTTTGTGTGAAAAAGGAACAAGTTGTTTTTCTCAAAAACAATATTTTCTGGATCCTTGCTGACTGTATGTCATTAGTGACATGGGCCTGTAATTCAGTGGATTACTTCTATTTCATTTCTTGGGTACTGTGCAACCTTTGCAACTATAAAGTCTTTTGATACAGATCTTTTGTCAAGTGAGTGGTTATATATGATTACTAAGTATGGGGCTATTGTATGAATATACTCTGAAACCATTATTGGTATGCCATCTGGACTGCAAGGCTTGGCTTCAGAAATTGCTCTAAGTTGCTTCCCTGTGTCAAGGTTATCTACTTTTAAGTTACTCAGTGTTAGCAGTTGTTCTCAATTCGAATTCTAGAATATTTACTACCTCAGTTGGAGAATGGGGAAGGGAGTTAATTATGGCTTTATGGAAGATAACTCAGTGGCATCCTGATTTAGGGAAATGACAGGAAACCTACAACAGGACAATCTGATGCAGCTTTGAACTCTGCACCTTCGAGATGCAAGTCCAGTGTGTTAATCTCTGTGCTACCACACTTAGAAAGAGAAGCACAGATGGCCTAATGAAATGATTTAGGAACCTCACATAGATCTCGAAAGCAGAAGAGTCGAACATGGAGGTGAACCCTGTTCCTCCACTGAGCAAGGTAGCACAATGGTTAGCACACTGGACTCACATTCAGGTGGACAGTGGTTCAAACCCACATCTGGCCATCCTGATTTATGTTTTCTGTGTTTATCAGTGGAATATTTCCTGAATGGTTGAAATATGCTGAAGTTAAGCCACTGTTTAAGAAGGGAGATAAAGAAATAGCATCAAATTTCTGTCCAATTTCACTGTTGCCAGCATTCTCAAAAATTTTAGAAAAAGTAATGTACCATCAGCTTTATAACAATTTTATCTCAAATAACATGCTGTCAAAGTCACAGTTTGGATTTCTAAAGGGTTCTGATATTGAGAAGGCTATCTACACTTACAGTGAAAATGTGCTTAATTCATCAGACAAAAAATTGCAGGCAACTGGTATATTTTGTGATCTGTCAAAGGCATTTGACTGTGTAAATCACAATATCCTTTTAAGTAAGATCGAATATTATAGCATAACAGGAAATTCTGCAAAATGGTTCAAATCTTATATCTCTGGCAGGAAACAAAGGGTGTTATTAGGAAAGAGACATGTATCAAGCTATCAGGCATTATCCAACTGGGAACTAATTACATGTGGAGTCCTACAAGGTGCCATTTTGGGGCCCTTACTTTTTCTTGTGTATATCAATGACCTTTCATCAGTAACATTACCATATGCCAAGTTCATTTTGTTTGCCGGTGATACAAACATTGCAATAAATAGCAAATCAAGTGTAGTCTTAGAAAGATAAGCTAATAAAATATTTGTGGACATTAATCACTGGTTCCTAGCCAATTCTTTGTCACTAAATGTTGAAAAAACACACTACATGCAGTTCAGAACTTGTAAGGGGTGTCCCATGAGTATATGCCTAACATACGATGACAAGCATATAGAAGTGGACAGTGTTAAATTCTTGGGATTACAGCTTGACAATAAATTCAACTATGCTTACTTTCATTCCATAATGTCATATGGGATTATTTCTTGGGGTAATTCATCAAGCCAAGCTAAAGTTTTCCAGGCACAAAAATGTGCAGTAAGAGTTATATGTGGTGTGAAATCAAGAATACCCTGCAGAAGCCTGTTTAGGGAACTAGGGACACTAACTACTGCTTCCCAACATATTTATTCCTTAATGAAATTTGTCATTAAAAATATATCACTTTTTCAAACCAACAGCTCAATTCATGGAATCAGTACTAGAAATAAGAATAATCTTCACAAGGATTAAAAGTCACTTAGTCTTGTACAAAAAGGTGTGCATTATTCAGGAACACACATTTTCCATAACTTTCCAGCAGCCATAAAAAACTTAACAACCAATGAAATTCAGTTTAAGAGAAGCCTAAAGGATTTATTGGTGGCAACTCCTTCTACTCCATTGATGAATTTCTAAGTAGAACTAACTGATTTGTGTGTGTGATATTATAACTTATGCACAATTTCAGTGCAGTAATGTGTTGTTCATTGTAAATGTGTATTACACATTTATTATTTTATAAATAAATAAAAAACTTGTTTATTTTAAATTCAGTGCATTAGTATTTGTAAAATGACTCTTTCATATAGTGTTCATTAAAAAATGATGATCATTCCACTTGGGACCTGTGGAATTTTGCATTAGCTTATTTGTGTTAGTTGTAAATATTTGTCATGTATTGTTGTTTTTCTGACATGTTCTACATCCTGGAGGACCTCCTCACTACGGATCCATTGGAATGAAAGTTAATCTAATCTAATCCCTAAATTGCTTCAGGCAGATTCTGGGATGGTTCCTTTGAGAGAGCATGGCCAACTTCCTTCCCCAACCTGCCCTAATCCGATGGGACTGATGACCTCATTGTTTGGTACTTTGGAGTATGTATCCAGCTGCAACATCATTTCACTTCCACACTGTGATACACCTTTTATCTGTACCATAGCAGAATCATCTCTGTGTGAAATGTTGAACGTGTACTCTCCTGACAATGTACTACTCTGTTTTATAATGGTCTTAGCATGGGACGACATGGGTAATTTTCTAAAGCCTCCATATATATGGCTATTGCTGCTCATTTGCAGGTTTGTAACTGATTATTTCTGTTCAAGAAAGTCTCTATATGATAGGAGTTTGGAGACAAAAACTTTGGAAGAATAATATGCTTATATGTGTGCAAGACGTGTTATTAATCTATTTTTAATTTCAGTCTCTATGGGAACAATAAGCAGGATCCAGAAGTGCACACGCAAATTATGTGCTAAAAACAGTTCTTGTAGAGTCCAAGACATTGAGATTTTTCAGCATTTCTTTTACATTTTATCTAGCAGCCCAACTTTGAATTGAATCTGATAGGATACAGATCCTAAAACACTCAAGCAGCACTCTAGAACAGGTCGTATTAATGTCCTGTATGTGGTCTCCTTCACTTTCCTAAAATTTTCCCAATAAACTAATGTCTTTCATTTGCCACTAATGCTGTATCTCAATACTAAAGGTTTGTTTTTCCTACTCATCAGCATTAAGTTACATTTTTCCACATTTAGAGCCTGCTACCATTCGTCACACCAATTAGAAATTTTGTCTAAGTCATCTTGTATCCTCCTACAGTCACTCAACTTTGACACCTTGCCACACATCACAGCATCACCAGCAAACAAACACAGACTGCTGCCCAACCTGTCCACTAAATCATTTGTGGATATATGGAATGTGTGCCTTTTCTGCTGATGTACTGTTCCTAATCTATTATTTACAGAAACATTTCTACACATCTTTCTTGCAATTACAGCCCCAGATTTACACCTGGTAACCAAAATTTGAACTAATTTTTTCGATCATTATCCAGTTCCACATTAATGTATTTCAATATCTACCAAGTTTCACTGCCATATTATGTTTGCAGTAGACGCTAGACCACTATGAGCAGCTGCACTTTAATTACAACTGCCCATTATGGGTTATATAATGGGTTAATTTTGCAGGACATTCAGTGGCATATGTGGACACTGTCTCCAAAATGTGTTGCATATAGATTTAGCAGTAAGTAAATAATGTGCTAGAACAACAAGGTTGACACCGAAGCTTCAACGCATAAGCAATGAAAATCTAGTAAAATATTTTTTATATATTTTGGGGGGGGGGGGGGGGGGGGATGTCAGTGACAGAAAATTTCAAAATGGCTTGAATTAGAGGTGTTGTTGGAATTCATGAAGTGCTCCCATTTTTTAAATACTGGGTGGATGTAGTGTGGGTAATTTGCACATTCTCAGTTATGTTGTCTCAAAACAGTTTCCTAGTTAAATGCTTGACTTATGGCTTTAACCTCCTGATAGTGAATTATGATCAAATTTTAAAATTCTATCAATAATTTTATAAAATACTGAAACCATATTTTTATTACCCCTGGAAGCAGATATGCAGCATACAATTACAGTGAAACCCAGTATGCATACTGTTTTGAAGAAATATTAAATGCAAACTTGTTTCCGAGGTTCATCATATGGACGTATGCGTACCTGCCATTCACTGTATTTAGAAGCTCATGTGATAGATCCACTTCATATACCATGCATTGTAGGTGTAACAACAGCAGTGAATCACTAATCAGACAGTTGACACAAAATCAAAAGAGATTATAGTACTATATTAAGTACACAAGTGGCAAGATGCAACCAGTACCTTCAGTACACCACAGCAAAGGAAATGTTATTGATGACAGTGCCACCAAACCAGAGTTATTCCTTCATGAAAGAAGACAAAATAAATATTTCAGTATTTGAAAGAACACCTGCCAATATGAGAAATTAAATGAAGATATCCTCAGTGTAAATGAAGCAGCTTGAAGCACTAAATAAAAGCAAGGCCTCTGATCCTGACTGTTTACTAGTTAGATCCCTGTCAGAGTATACTGATGTAATAATTCTATACTCTGAATCACAAAACCACTCACTTGTCAAAATGTCCATAACTGAAGACTGTAAAATTTCACAGGTCAACCAATACTCAAGGAAGGAATTTAGAGTAACCTGCTGAAATGCACACCCATATCACTCGTGTCTATTCCCAGTAGCATGTTGGAACATACACTGTGTTGAGACACTATTAATTACCTTGAAGAAACCACTTTGTCACAAAATCAGCATGGATTCAGAAATACTATTTTTATGAAAGACAACTTGCTCTTTATTGACATTAAATTTCTGTTACACAATAAATCACAGATATATAAAGGTTGTCACTTCCATTAATATCCATAAATTAGAATTAAAGACAGCTCAATTGGAATGATCACATAGATACTGTTGTGGGAAAGGCAAACTAAGGTCAGCTTTATTGGCAGAATGCTTACAAGATGCAACAGGTCTACTAAAATGTGGCTTACATTATGCTTATTTGTCACCTACTGGAGTATTGCTGTGTAGTATGGCATCCTTACCAGATAGGATTGCTGGAGAATATCAAGAAAGTCTAAAGAAGGGCAGCTCTTTTGTGGAGTTGAGAATTGGGAAGGGAGAGTTACAGATATGATATGGGTGCGAGCAGTGGCAATCATTAAAACAAAGTCATTTAGCATTGCTGCAAGATCATTCTGTGATATCCCAATCACCAACTTTTTCCTTTGAATGTGAAGATATTTTCTTGGTAGCCTACAGAGGGAGAAATGATCACCATTAGGGAAATCTTAACTTGCACAGGAAGATTTAAGCGTTCATTTTTCCCATGCCCTGTTAAGAGTTGAATAGTAGAAAAATATCTGTCATTATAGGTTATCTGTCTTGAGCTGACTGGTTGGGGGCTTCATTTCACTTCTGCATTTGGCAGTTTTTGGCATTTTGCATTATTTTCAGCACTGCACTATTTACAATTGACTTTCTTAACTGTTTTTCATTCATCACTGCCGCAGTGGGGAGGGAGGGAGGGAGGGAGGGAGGGAGGGAGGGGGATTGTCTTGTATGTAGGTAGAGACGTGAGAGGAGTGTTTTTTTTCTTTCTTTTTCAAGTTGGGGTGGGAGGGGGAGGGTGGAAAGACAGGGATGGTGATTATAGAACAGATATGGGAGGAAATGGTATTGGTAAATGGAGCCTGTGGTTATATGTGCACTTTTAATGTTATATTAAGTGGTCAAACAGTTTAAAGGGTGTGTGGTTTGCCAGACTGATCTGATCATTTATGAGTTGTTTCTTTTCTGTTATGGTTTTTTGGATGTGGTGTTTTTTGTTGTTTATCCTCATGATTTCCACGACTGTGTCTGGTTGTAGTTTTATGTTTGTGTTGACATAACTGTTCTGTAAAAGTTGAATGATTTGTCGTATTTTTCCATGCTCCTACATGTTCTTTGTATCTGGTGTCAAATATCCTCCTGGTCTGAACTATGTATCTTCCATCACATGTGTTGCATTTCAGTTGGCATATTCCTGATTTCTGATACAGGTCAGTTTTTCATATTGTTTTTGGGAAGTATTTCTCAATTGAGTTGTTTGTTTGGTGTGCTATTTTTATGCCTTATTTTTTGAAAATATTGGATATTCTGTGTGTGTATTTGTGGTTGTATGTCATCGTGTACCATCTTTTACTTTTTTTCCTTTCACGCTGTGTTGTTTCTATTCTTGTATTTTGTGTATTTGTTTGTTTGTGATTTTGTCCTTTTCTTGGTGATAGTTGGGTGTTTGTATTAGTAGAGAAATAGTTTGAAATTGGTTCCTAAAACCCTCTGCCAGGCACATAAAAATGAATTGCATGGCAATGCTATAGATTTGGAGTATGATGACAGTATACCCGCTTCATCTGGCATATTTTCTACCCCTTTTCCTTATGACTTATTTTCTATTCATCTAGTTCTTGCCCTTGTACAATATGTAATTATGCAATTTCTTCCTCACATCTCTTTGAAATTCCATTGACAGGGTAGTCCCTTAATTATTTGCATTTTATATTTATACTGCATAGCTTTGTTTCCCCCCATGACCTTATCATTGGTGGAGAGGCTTGCATGTCTCAGCAATACAGATAGCTGTACCATACGTGCAACCACAATGGAGGGGTATCTGTTGAGAGGCCAGACAAATGTGTGCTTCCTTACAAGGGGTAGCCTTTTCAGTTGTTGCAGGGGCAGTCTGGATGATTGACTGATCTGGCCTTGTAACTCTGGCCTTGTAACACTAACCAAAATGGCCTTGCTGTGCTGGTACTGCGAACGGCTGAAAGCAAGGGGAAACTACAGCTGTAATATTTCCCGAGGGCATGCAGCTTTACTGTGTGGTTAAATGACGATTGCATCCTCTTGGGTAAATATTCCGGAGATAAAATAGTCCCCCATTCAGATCTCCAGGCGAGGACTACTCAGGACGATGTTATCAGGAGAAACAAAACTGGTGTTCTACAGATTGGAGCATGGAACGTCAGATTCCTTAATCAGACAGGTAGGTTATAAAATTTAAAATTTAGAAATGGAAATGGATATGGATATGTTAAAATTAGATGTAGTGGGAATTACTGAAGTTTGGTGGAAGGAGGTAGAAGATTTCTAGTCAGGTGAATACAGAGTTATAAATAAAAAATCAAAATAGGTGTAATGCAGGAGTAGGTTTAATCATGAATAGGAAAGCAGGAATGCAGGTGAACTACAACAAACAGCATAGTGAACGCATTATTTTGGCCAAGATTGACACGAAGCCCACACCTACCACAGCTGAAGAAGTTTATATGCCAGCTAGCTCCGCAGGTGACTAAGAGAATGATGAAATGTACGATGAGATAAAAGAAATTATTCAGATAGTGAGGGGAGACGAAAATTTAATTGTCATGGGTGACTGGAACTTGATAGTAGGAAAATGGAGAGAAGGAAATGTAGTAGGTGAATATAGGATGGGAGTAAGGAATGAAAGAGGAAGCTGCCAGGTAGAATTTTGCACAGAGCATAACTTAATCATAGCTAACACTTGGTTCAAGAATCATAAAAGAAGGTTGTATAGATGGAAGAGGCCTGGAGATACTGGAAGGTTTCAGATAGATTATATATTGGCAAGGCAGAGATTTAGGAACCAAGTTTTAAATTGTAAGACATTTCCAGGGGCAGATGTGGACTCTTACTACAATCTATTGGTTATGAACTGTAAATAAACTGAAGAGACTGCAAAAAGGTGGGAATTTATGGAGATGGGACCTGTATAAACTGCCAGAACCAGAGGTTGTAGAGAGTTTCAGGGAGAGAGTTAGGGAATGATTGAAAGGAATGGGGGAAAGAAACACAGAAGAAGAATGGGTAGCTTTGAGGGATGAAGTAGTGAAGGCAGCAGAGGATCTAGTAGGTAAAAAGACGAGGGCTAGTAGAAATCCTTGGGTAACAGAAGAAATAATGAATTTAATTGATGAAAGGAGAAAATATAAAAATGCAGTAAATGAAGCAGGCAAAAAGGAATACAAATGTCTCAAAAATGAGATCGACAGGAAGTGCAAAATGGCTAAGCAGGGATGGCTAGAGGACAGGTGTAATGATGTAGAGGCATATAAGAGTAAGACAAATACTGCCTACAGGAAAATTAAAGAGACCTTTGGAGAAAGGAGAACCACTGGCATGAATATCAAGAGCTCAGTTGGAAACCCAGTTCTAAGCAAAGAAGGGAAAGCAGAAAGGTGGAAGGAGTATATAGACTGTCTATACAAGGGTGATGTACTTGAGGACAGTATTATGGAAATGGAAGAGGATGTAGATGAAGATGAAATGGGAGATGTGATACTGCTTGAAGAGTTTGACAGAGCACTGAAAGACCTAATTCGAAACAAGCCCCTGGGAGTAGATGACATTCCATTAGAACTACTGACAGCCTTGGGAGAGCCAGCCCTGACAAAACTCTTATCTGGTGAGCAAGATGTATGAGACAGGCAAAATACCCTCAGACGTCAAGAAGAATATAATAATTCCAATCCCAAAGAAAGCAGGTGTTGACAAATGTGAAAATTACCAAACTATCAGTTTAAAAAGTCATGGCTGCAAAATACTAACACGAATTCTTTACAGACAAGTGGAAAAGCTGGTAGAAGCCGACATTGAGGAACAGCAGTTTGGATTCCATGGAAATGTAGGACACACGAGGCAATAATGACCCTATGACTTATCTTAGAAGATATATTAACACTTTTGCTGCAGCATCGGTGCACGCGCGCAACTCTCCAGTGCTGCCCGGCAACGTGCGAGTGCAGGCCGGTAATGATCGAGTGCGGGCTGGTGACACACTGAAACAGCAGGTACCACTCGCAGCCAACGCACTTAAGCACACCTGAGCTACAGGCTGACATCAAGACCTCGTAAGATCTGTAGGATCATGTTCTATACTGACTTGATGACACCATAGATGCATTACTTCAAAGAGGCTTCGACTGTATTGTGCTCATGTTTTAAAGTCTGTTTGCTGTCTGACACCTATAGTGGTTACAGGCATCATTCAAATGTTCATGATTTGTTGATAATGTAACAAAAGATACAATTCAAACAAGCAACAAATTCACTGCATTCAGTAAAAATTTGGATTCGAAAATGCAAATTCTTAAGAAGGAAAAAAAGGAAAAGGGAAACTGGATTCATTTGAAATTATATTTACTTCAAATGTGCATTTTTAAGACTGCCTCTGATAGAGGTTGTCAATTTAGTAGCATGTTTGCTGCTGGTATGAGAGAATTATCCATCTACATTTATCACAGACGCCCAGGGGATGCTCGGATGTGTAGAAATTAGTAAGCCAAACACACCCTACCTGGAGGCTTATCTCATGTCCCCCATCACTTCAATTTCAGTGCTATTAAAACAAATTTAGCACAACGAATTATTTTGCAAAAAACTGAAGTGAACGCTTTACAACGCAATAAGAAATAAGTCGACGTAATACAAAAGAAAACCTCATTTTCTGAGTGCTCATGAAAAAAGTTCTAACTTTTCACGCCATAGGAAGAAACCATGCAATGTCAAAAGAAATAAAGGAACTTGTCTTTGATAATCGGAATTTCTCCGATATTATCACGTTTTTGTTACTTATGGGAAATTATACAGCAGTTTAAGCAGTCTTTAGGTTTGTCTGGGCAGGTTGTACACTCGTACGGTGTATCAGTGAGCTTGCCTTGTTATGCGCACTTCTTACACCACTTCCTCGTAACTTGCTTCTTCCCTGCAGTAGTTTCCTGCTTTTGCACAATGTGTGTTTGTGATGCTTCTTGCTCAAATGCAAAACTACGTTTTCAGCGTGACCATTTCCCCCATATCTCCACTACAGCCCGTGTTCACCGTGCACTTATTTATGAAACTGTCTGCATTGTACATCTGCATGTACATCTTAATGTCATATTTATTACGTTTGCTTTTTATGTATTGTCTAAATGACAATCTTCCTCTCCAAAGAAACATTGATTCATCTATTGATAAATCTCTTCCCCCGGTAACACACTTGAGACATTCTCATGTTAAAACAATCCAATATAGGTCATATCTTATATAAAAGATTGTCTGGTTTTGTGTTCCCTGAAAGTGGATTTTTTTTTTGCAAAATGCAGAGAATTTAATATGATGAAATACAGGTCTCTGCCTAATCTCGAACGGCGGTTCTTTCTTCCAGTAGTCTAATACTCATGGATATTTAACGTTACCCATGTGTAACAAAACACCCAGGAAAACTAGTAATTCACCTATACTTAGAAGTTTCCATTTACAGATCCTAGATCCCTCTTTTGTATTTTTGCTCAGCAATATGTTGACTGCGTTATCGTTCATTTCGTCAACTACAAGTTGCAACAATTTGTCTGTTACCAATAATCTGAAGAAATCCTTATGAGAATTGCCAGGAGGATGAATTTGCAAAACTACTTCCTTCGTAAATGGGCGATACTGCATATTATGTGGTTCTTTATGCCAGGACTCATCTGGATTATCTCTGCAACAGGTAGGGCTCTTTTTCGTCGTCGATTTTCACACAATCATCGTGATCCGTGTAGTCAGATTCACGAAACAGATTCGAAAGCTGCACTTCCAGCTATTATCACTCTGCAATTCATTTGCAGCCTCTGAATGAATATCCGTGGTATGCCTCATCCTCACTACACAGAAAATCACCAAGTAACTGTTCCTCTGTCAATTTAACACTTTTCCTGCTATTTTTCACATTGGAAGGTCCATGTGTGTGTTCATTAGCCGCCATTACAAACAATATACGTTCGATAACTGACCACACAAAATGAAAGTTTACACGCTTAGATGCTGCAAGTAGACTGAGTAATCCGACAGTGAGCGTGGACGCTTATCAGCATCAGACGCACTGGCTCATGGCTTGTTGTGACACTTATAAGTGTCAGCTGCAGTGAAAGTGTTAAGGAAAGGCAAACCTATGTTTCTAGTATTTGTAGACTTAGAGAAAGCTTTTGACGGTGTTGACTGGAATACTCTCAAATTCTGAAGACAGAGAAAAAGGCTATTTACAGTTTGTACAGAAACCAGGTGGCATTTATAAGAGTCAAGGGGCATGAAAGGGAAGCAGTGGTTGGGGAGGGAGTGAGACAGGTTTGTAGTCTATCCCTGATGTTCCCAGAATGAGATTTTCACTCTGCAGCAGAGAATGTGCTGATGTGAAACTTCCTGGAAGATAAAATTGTGTGCCGAACCGAGATTAACTCAGGACCTTTTCCTTTGCGAGCAATTGCTCTACCAACTGAGCTACTGAAGCACGACTCACGCCCCATCCTCACAGCTTTACTTCTGCCAGTACCTCATCTCCCACCTTCCAAATAACATCCCTGATGTTATTCAATCTGTATATTGAGCGAGCAGTAAAGGAAACGAAAGAAAAATTTGGAGTACGATTTAAAATCCATGGAGAAAAAAATAAAAACTTTGAAGTTCACCGATGACATTGTAATTCTATCAGAGAGAAAAGGACCTGGAAGAGCAGTTGAATGGAATGGACAGTTCCTTGAAAAGAGGATATGAGATGAACATCAACAAAAGCAAAATGAGGATAATGGAATGTAGTTGAATTAAGTTTGGTGATGCTGAGGGAATTAGATTAGGAAATGACACTTCAAGTAGTAGATGAGTTTTGATATTTGGGGAGAAAAATAACTGATGATGGTCGAAGTAGAGAGGATATAAAATGTAGACTGGCTATTGCAAGGAAAGCGTTTCTGAAGAAGAGAAATTTGTTAACATCTAGTATAGATGTGTCAGGAAGGTGATTCTGAAAGTATTTGTATATAGTGTAGCCATGTATGGAAGTGAAACAGAGATGATAAATAGTTTGAACAAGAAGAGAATAGAAGCTTTCAAAATGTGCTGCTACAGAAGAATTCTGAAGATTAGATGGTTACATCACATAACTAAAGAGGAGGCACTGAATAGAATTGGGGAGAAGAGAAGTTTGTGGCACAACTTGACCAGAAGAAGGGATCGGTTGGTAGGACATGTTCTGAGGCATCAAGGGATCACCAATTTAGTATTTGAGGGCAGTGTGCAGGGTAAAAATCATAGCGGGAGACCAAGAGATGAATACACTAAGCAGATTCAGAAGGATGTAGGTTGCAGTAGGCACTGGTAGATGAAGCTTGCACAGGATAGAGTAGCATGGAGAGCTGCATCAAATCGGTCTCTGGACTGAAGATATTGTCTGTGCATTTTCAAAATATCATGCCTTATTAATAGTGCACAATATTATTTCTTTTAATGAGTTGTGTGTCTACATTTACTTTAGGAGTGTAATTCCAACATTTTTTTTTTTTTTTTTTTTGGGAAAATACCAGCAACTTAGATTTGATAATTATTGATTCAAAATTTCTGTGACATGCAAGTGTTACCCATTTTGAGTAAATAGTTACTTTAGGAGTGTGCCTCCTGTTTGAAGATGATCTCAAATTGACTAAGGTTTTAGCTGTTGCAAAAGTATTGCATATTTATGTAAATATGGCAACAAACATGCAATTTCCTCTCCTGCAAATGTAAAAATAAATCTACCATTTCCGTATGAAATTCTCCACCATGTTTGTCAAGCATTATTGTGCAGATTGTTCAGCACACACACACACACACACACACACACACACACACACACACACACACACACACACACACACACACAAAAAAAACCTTTTTAAGTATATACTGTATAAATATCAATCTGGTCTCCCAAGTAATGGCAATTGTCCATTTTTCTTCTTGGTAATGCACTTTATACATTCTGTTATATTACTTTATTAAAGGTTATACTTGGTACAGTCTATAATTGCTTTTGGGTCTTCTGGTTGTGGACTTTTAACAATGCACTAATTGCAACATGATAGTATTTCTGTTTCAAAATGGAAGAACAGAAATGAGCACAATCTTTCTTCCTGGAGCCTTGTAAGCTAACCCAAATAATGTAATGAAATGCCCAAGAATACTAGCATTTCAGCTAGATAATATGTTTCCAGTTATGAACAGTAGTCTTGTCCTTTGTATTTTCAGTCAAAGGTATCTACAATGTTTCTGTTCAACTTATCAGCTTTGCAGTAAAGTACATTATCTGTAAGTAGTTAATAGGATTAGCATATATTCTCAACCTGTAAATGCATGATACTGCATGTCATGTGGCTTATTATGCCAGGTCTCATTCAATTTATTTTGTCTACTGTGGGTTCTCAAACATCAGTTTCATCATAATCCTTGCCTTCCAAATCTGAAATGTCAGAACAGATCTCAGCTTCCACATTAACTGCTATTGCAAGCTTGTGCATTCTTAAGATTCCAGCTATCCACTTCCCATTCATTGTCTTTGGACTGAATTTTCCAATAGAAAGATGTATATAGACTAAGCACAAGAAAATTTGTAGGCACTTATTGGAGACACTGCTCGTGCAAACACTTTCGCAGCTGAACACAATAATATATTCATCTGTTTCAGCCACTCACAGAAACACACAAAATTTACCAGCACTGAACGAATTTATTAAGCTGACACCAGTGTCAGCTGCAGTAAAGATATTAATGGTGACCCTTGGATGTTTGACATTACATTGTTTGCTATCTAGAAATTCAGTGCCACTATTTTGTTATTTGTAATTTGTTTAAGTGAGGAGGTTTGTCAAGCTGGTTTGCTTTTGTGCTTTTCTTAGATTCTTAACAGACATCAGAAAATTAAACTGTTTTATAGGCCTTAACATTTAGCACCAGTACAATACAGAAAACAAAATCAACGTGTTAATATAGATCACTGTGTAAAACACAAATTACATATGTGCTCTTAAATCACTAAGATTTCTGGGGCCTCATGATAAGCAGTTTATTTTGGTTTTGTAGTCTGTAAATTTTATACCATTACATAGTTTTGGTTGCTTTGTGAGCACACATTAAGTAAAACTGGTACATTGTAGTTTTGATGTTTCATAATAAGAATGGTGTAGTGAGAGATATGAAATGAGTAAGAATATTCCTTTTCATTTTCTTACTATCCTGAAGTGTTTGACCAAACAGTAGTACACACAAATGTATTTAATAACTTCTGGTTTATGAGGCCAAACTGTGAGTGAATAATTTTCATTAAGTTGTCAATCTTTTGTAAAAAGATTGTTTTAATCCCATAAGCTTGAGGTTAAAATTAATGACAAATAGTAACATTATATTCCTCACCCACACTTAACAGGTTTGATTTGAGAGGTTTTCAATACCTGTGGGTAAAATTGTTCACTGGCATGAGCTACTGCAGAAATGCATTGGAGGTTCTATTAAATTTTGTTAACATTTACCATTAGGCTACGTGTACCATAAATGTCACGTGGGCAGATACTAGTCCTATATTAACCTTTAGTATCACTCCTCCCTCGTCTACTCATTATAAGACTCAGATTCGTAGCACATCACTAATGAATTATAGTTACCATAAAGTAATTTTAATCAGATTATCTGAAATCTTGTAAATGTCAGTTTTATGACACAAGGTGTAACTAATCCAAAGACTGTTTATCATCCCATTAATTAGTAAGGTCCATCTCAAATTTCTCTAAACATCTCAGATTTCTTTAAAGAATACAAAATATTAAAAATATTCAAGAATAATATGACATTTATTTACAACATTCTCCAATCAATATAAAAAAATCTTTTCAAAATTTCAACAGTGGATATACATTTTCTGTACATTAAATGCTAAGAAAAATTTAAGGTTTTACGAACAATATGTGAGTATACAGCACAAAATATTTCACAAAATATAAACAGGAATTAACATCTTGAGTTTAGAAACAGTCAGCAGTATCTCTTTCCCAGCATTAACAGAATTCTGTACCTCCTACCATTACAGAACCAAATTTTTATAGTCAGTCTTGCTTGTGAGGAAAACTCTCTCTGGTGTTGCAGGAGGATCTGCAAACAAAATCTTGTTAACTATGTGAAACATATGATGTGTTTAATAGTTAGACAAGTTTTAATTATTATCAATGCTTATTAAACTCCCAGATAAAGAGGAATGGTACATACTCATCTCAAACCACTTTTCATCACCACCAGCATCCTGTCTGGCAGCTAATACAGCTTCTTGTACTGCAAATAAGCCAGCAATACTCATGCAGAGTGGTGGTTCACCAGTAGCTAAACAGTAAAGGACAGAATTTCAGTTACTTTAAAACTGAGTAAAACTATGGTTTGTATACCTGTACAGCAGAAGGTAACTAACCCTTTGAACGAAGCACACCCACAGGATTGGGTGCATTTTTTCTTAGTTGTATTCTGAAGTCTATTGGAATGTCCTTAACTCCAGGTGGCTTGTAATTCTTAAAACAAAGAAAAATAACTGTCAGCCATTTTCTTGCACCGAGATAGTTACTGAAGCTTCCGAATGTCAAGTATATTTTGAAACAGAAAAACATTACCAATTTACTAAATGAAAATGCATTTCACTTTTTCTATGGAATTTAACAATGGTCATAAAGTAAATATTCATTTCATTTTTAATATTTTGATCCATGCACGGTTTGGTTCAGAATGCAACAATGTGCAAATCTTTAATATTCTAAAATTATTTGTTACTTTAGAAGTTCCAATACAACAAATTATTTTGTTTTAATTTTTAAATTTTCGCTGTAAAGTTACCCATGTCCTGTTGGTTAGTGCCTTCCCAGTACTGTCGTCATAAACCATGAATTCTTCCAGCCAATAGCCTAGGCCCATAACAAAGGCTCCTTCCACTTGACCTATGTCAACCTCAGGGCTCAAACTCTCACCAGCATCTTCCAGTACATCTACACGTAGTAACTGGAACATTCCAAGGTGCGTCGAAGTATGAATTTTAGTATTTAAAATGAAATTAACATTTGTACTGTTAATTATTTTGAGAATCTATTGCATGACTTCTAGGCAGACATTTGAATAAACTAATGGATATTTTTCTTAAAAATGAGTCTTCCTGCAAGAAACTAATGATTACTAATGAGCACACTGTTTACTTTCTATCTGGTTGCATGTTATCCCAACATACCTGATGTTGTCCTGTCAGTACATCAATTTCTGCTTCTGCTATAGTAACACCATAAACCTTATATGGAGTTATTGTGTCTGCAATACCAGCATACCTGAAGAACATGCAGAGATTACCATTTTAATATTTAATGCAACTTCAGAGACATTGTGCACATTGTTCTATAACTATAATATTTTACTTTAATGCATTTGGGGGTATTTTATATGGCAAGACAGCCAGCTTACATCATGAAACTGCAACAGAGATCTACATTTGCTGAATATGCTGCAGCAATAAGCTCCTTCCAAGTCGGGTTTTCTAGTTTGGCTTTTACAGGTGCCAGTCGTTGCATTAGTTCTTCACAAGCACGCACTGTTGCCTGGAGAGAGGGTTCAAAATTTATAAACTAATCTAACATTTTAAGTACATATTAGCATAAGAAGGAAAGTAGCTATTAGTTTTGAAATCTGTAAAATTTTAATTGTCAAGAAAACTAATCTTTATGGCAGAATATGGATATGTAATGTAAGGAGCAAACATGATTAATTATCATATCCTTCTGGCAGTGATCCATTAACTTAATTATGATTGTACTGTTGCTCAACTGGGGTGAGGTGGTATTGGGAGCAGACAATTAAGGAAGGTTGCAGCAAGCAGGGACTATTGAGGAAATGTGCTTGATGGGAGAGGTCTCTCACTTACAATGTCTTAACATCTCATCTACACAGTTAATTGGTACCTTAACACCTCCATCTACAAAGTTGTGTGCTAAGCTGCTAATGAAAACTAATTTCATAAATTTGAGAACTCAGACTTACATATGCACATGATTCACTTGCAATACTTCCACCTGTCACCATGTTGTTAGGAGCTGTCAGGACATTTGATGGTTTTACACTCACAAATTCTAGAGGTATTCCTAATGCATGAGCACACACTTGGGCAACCTGGAAACAAAAAGTGTCTGGCTAAAGTGTCAAAACCCAGTTCAGAAGGGAAGTTAATGAAAATTCATTTAGAAATAGCATTCAAGTTAAAATTCATAGTAATGGGACCGCATCCTCTAGCATTACTTATCCTCAACAGTAGTAGTTGATACCAGCAATATTTTATGAATTTTGGACATCTCAATATTATATCCATTGTTTTTCTGAAAAATTTCATATAATTTTATACACAATGTTATATTTCAAGCTAAAATTTCTGAAAAGGTATTACTTTATTTTCCATGTTACAATCAATATGTACTAGCTCTGAATGTACAGTTAAAATTTGTTTTTAGAAGCATTTGAAAATTACAAATTATTTAGCACACTTAATTTGTATTACCAATTATACAATCTAGCACTGTTGATTATGTTTATTTCTGGATTCGTTTATAAAATTATAATCAAAACTAATAGAAATTCATTTGTCAAGAAAAATTGTAAACCCTTTGTAATATTGTTATTACCGCAGAGTGGAGTACTTCTAAGCATGCCACTGATGCAATCAGAAGTATTTTTGTATTTTGGGTGAACAATGTACTTTTGGCTTTTTAGTGTGAAAATCCGAAACACCATGTGATACTACAACATGGCAGAATAAATGAACATAAAACAAAAATTCTGAAACAACAATCTTCAAAGTTATTTAGATCAATTCAGCCATGAGGACCTAAAATGTGAGAATCAGACCCCTAGACAAGAACAACTGCAGTCAACTCTACAAGAAAAGTTAAGTAAACTAAAACGTATATAGTAATCTTACTCCACTCAAATCTTCAGAAAACACTTTGCTCATATATGAACAATAATTGCAACTAGGAAGGAGGGAGTAGATTACACAGTCCAGATCCCAAAATTGCTGTATGGGTTGTCTTCATGACTTCACTTAGTTAAACATAGAAATATAAGGAAAGCATCTTCCACATCCACAGCAATTTTTCCATTATTATATATTTCACTGACTGTAGAAAGTTACTGCATGAAGGAAGACTGGCATATCTCACGTATGACAGAGCAGCTTTAATTGGTCCTCAAGTTATCTAAAATTATTAGTTGTAGTTGTCAACATATTATACTTGCAAATATTTGAGATTAGTGCAAGCATGCCCATTGTCAGTTTTAACTAATACAAAGAGTTAATTATTGTTACATATCAGTTGCCACAGTGTTCTTTAAGGGTGGAAATGCTAGGGGGGGGGAGGGGGGGGGGGTTGTACATGGAAAAAAAAAAAAAACAGCAAGATAATTGAGAATTATCTAACAAGGGACCTATGAGGGTCATTTATAAAGTTAGAACTGATAGCACATCATGTCCACGCATCTCGTCACATGACGTCCATTTACAGTTGGCCACTCTTGGCCAGTCTCTCCCAGTGTTGTTTGTATGGTTATACTGCTTTGTCACCTTGTCAATCAGTAATTCCACTGATTGTGAAGTGCATTCAGATATTTGTTTCTTAAATGTGAAACAAGTTCATCCTGTAGAAATTCACTGGCAGCTTGTTGAAGTTTATGGTGCAGGTGCAATGGATGATGGAAATGGGCATAAATATTATAGCCTATTTAATGAAGTAAAGACAAAGGCACATGATGGAAAATAGTTTGACATGATACAAAAAGTAGATGAGATGATTTGCCAGATCAAATGCTTCACTATTGACGAGCTGCACCAGAAATTTCCACAAGCTTCAAGATCAGTATATCACGTTGCTACTGACAAACGCCACTACAAAAAATGTATGTTAGACGAGTGGCAAAAATGTTAAACAAAAAGTGAATCACACATTCTTTGTCCATTTCAAAGCACTATCAGAAGGATGGTTACCAGTTCTTGAATCACATTGTGACTGCTGATGCAACATGCATTGTGCACTATGCTGCAGAGAATAAATGTGAATTCAGTAAGTGGCATCAGTCACGCTCCCAACAAAAATTCAAGCAAGAACCTTCAACACAGAAAATAAAGGCCATGGTTTTTTGTGACAAGAAGGTGGTCTTCTGTTAGACTTTTTGCCACAAGGAGTAACAATAAATGCTGAGATATACCGTGAACATTATTAAACTTGAGACATGCTATTCAAAATCGCCAGTGGGGGACTGCTCTCTAGCCATGTCGTCCTGCTTCACAACAATGCTCGGCCTCAAGGTGCAGCACAGACATTTCATTGGGATTTATTGGATCATCCGTCATGCAGCTCTGACTTAACTCTGTCAGACCTTCATCCATTTCCACAACAGAAGGAATTTCATGGTGGAAAGTGCTTGGAAAATGACATGTGGAAAGACACTATTATTCACTGGTTTAACAGTCAGGTGGGAGAGAGCTTTGATGATGGGATGCAAAATGTGGTGCTGTGACTTGACAAATTTTTAAATTTTCAGGGTGACTATGTTGAAAAGTAAAGAAATGTGCCTATTGTAGTTTGTGATACAATTTACATTCATAAATAAAGTTTCTTTAACTCCATATCAGTAGTTACTTTAAAAATGACCCTCTTACACTGTGGCAGAGCATACGTTAAATGACGAACTTTAAGTAACAGTGGCAGTTAAAAATCTCAGTGAACCTTTATGTTGTTAACTCAAAGAGAAACATAGCTAACAGATCTACACTGTCTAGTTCTTGTAGATCTGAATGAATTAATAGTTGACTGTGTGGCATCAATTTGGATTATTTTCTTTTGCATGCTACACTGACTAGTCATCAGTGTTGGGTTGACAAATAAGGATATTGATTTACACTTACCATGGTTAACAGATTTTCACCCACATCTCATTCAATGCTTGTATTCGAAAAATAGGATAAAAAATCCTGTGTAAGGATTATTTCACCAGATTTATGCATCAAGTGTGAGTTTTATTTGTTTTATGTAATACCACAGTTCAGAACATCCTATTCTGTTTCCTGAATTTTGGTGGCATCCACAACCAACAACAACCTTTTTTTTTACTGATAAATATTTATCACTTTCCTTGGGCTGTGAGACAGTGTTTTTGTTGTTATAAAATACATCTGACATCAGTTCTGAATTTCTTCATTGTCATTATGGTTACCCTACACTAACAAATTAATTACAGCAGGTGCACAGGTGTTTCAGTAATGTTTTATCTCACTCTTCATAAATAATGTGATAAGAAACCATGATAAACCTTAAAATTTGAAGCATCCTACTTTCTGGTATGCACCTAACAATGATTTACAGAGCTTCTAAGTAGACAACAGCTGAAGATTATTCTCTAAATAGCTGACTCTAGAATGGAACACCATTGCTTCCAGAGGTGTATCGGATGTCCAATTCTGTGTAGTGTTCATCCCTCTTCCAGAACAATTTTCATTTTTGTAAGAGATTTATTAGTACAACAACCTTTTGTAATAAATTTACTGTAAGCTCATTCTCTTTCAATCAACTAAATGCCAGGAAGTTTACTAGAGCAGTTGTACTCATTAGACTAATTTAAATCATTGGTGATATTGCATTTTAATATTTTAAATTGTATCAGGCTAGTTACTAGATTTCATAAATATTTTGGAAAAATTTGAACTAATAAGTAGTCCTCAACATATTATCAAAATTTGCTGACTTGTTTCATTTCCTTCTGCTAATTTTACAGGAAGGTTTAATGTCAAATTCTTATTTTGACATTTAATCCCTGAAGAAACATCCTACCTTTGTGTTTACTCCTTGCCCACACTCAATTCCACCATGAGCCACAGAAACTGTTCCATCACGAGCATAAATTGACACATGGGCATAGAAATTTCCAAAATACTGAAACCCGTATGTCATTGGGACAACTGCAATTCCTCTCTTCCTCCAACGATTTTCCTGTTGGTTTGAAAAATATAGAATGTATGTTTCTGTTAGAAATCTGATACTGCAATTTGAAATCAAAATTATTTGCAATTTTAATTTACATATATTAAGCTCTCTACTTTTCACTATCAGCATGAATACCAAGTAAATTATTTACACCAGTGAATACTATTGCACTGTGTTTGGATCTCAATGGAACCAGGAGTTACAGTAATAAGTTTTAAACATTATTGAACAAACCATATTGAATTTCTTGACAGCTGCTAGTCTGTCCAAGTAATTTGTTTCAGT